>NW_017307383.1:364955-366648 GCF_000935625.1 Nanorana parkeri
TTTTTTTTTTTTTTTTTCAAAGGCACACTGACAGGTCCTCTTTATGGAGACATTAGGGATCTCTAGGACCCCTAATGTCACCTGTGGACCCCAAAAAAGCTGATGAAGCAGAGATCTGCTTCATCAGCTTCTTTTCTTTGGCTATAGCAGCAAGATGACTGACAGGTGAATGCGTAAGTGATGCGGCGGGGGGGGGAGGGGGGGCCGAAAAAACGAGCACATATAGACGATCGGTGGGCTATGGAGCCGCCGATCGTCTAAATGTGAAACACCCGGTAACGGGTGTTTGCATTGGTCGGGTCTTTTCTGCCCGTGCGTGCCCGCTAGCAGAAAAAAAATGCCGTCTGGAGACGGCAACCCGCCAATGCTGCAGTGCCGTCCGTCCGTTTTTTTTGATGTCGGAAGTATTGGTTTCAAAGGTTGTTGGAGCACAGACTGTTGTAATTTCAGGCAAAAATTCAGAATATGAGATTGATGATCTGCTTGGAAAAGTATGAATTTTCACATTGCATATAGAACAGTAAAGCCACTATCAATGGAATTTTACCATATAGAGAAGCAGGAGGTTGAGAGCAGGCATTTAAAATTCAGTGGGGCGAACTGTATGGAATAAATCTGTAAGGGCCACATTACGTTTTCTGTGCACCAGACCTATGCAGTTTCATCAACGGCTGTTTTGCTACTACCTTTGCAGTACTAACTGCAACATATTATCCCTGAGATGGGCTCCATAATAATTGTCTAGTGATCTACTGGAAAACAGTCTGGAGCCTCCTTGGGTTATAAGCCCCATTCACACGGGACAATCTGGCATTCCTGAGGCAAGAGCTTATGGATTGCTGTGACATAAATGCCAAGTGTCCCTGTTCAAATGTGGCCGCTGCACACTTTACGAGACAGTAGTCAGTAGTAAATGACAGGGCACATCTGTAAATGGCAGATTGCATGTAATAGTAGATGTTCTAATGATATGCGGTTTGGAATAGAGGACAGATGCGGCCAGTGACGATCATCTATTTCAAACTGCTTCTAATCGTACCCTTGCATGCGGACTTCCACTTACAGGCCACTGTCACCCTGTCATTTAAGTCAATGAGTATAGTGGCCGCATCTGAACGGGGCCACCTGGGGATCCTGTAGGTTTTTGCGGCCGGATTGCCAGATTGCCCCGTGTGAACAGAACCTTAAATGACGACAAAAAAACTCAGTAGTTAAATCTTAAAAATGCATTCAAGTAGCTTAACTATTAAGAATGTTCCTTATTTGTGCATCACTCAGCTGTAGCTCCTCAGACCATCTCTAAATTCATGCTGACACTGTCCTTCCTTCTGGAGGGTGGATACTTTTGTTTCCCATTGTCCCTGTCTGTGTTGTAAAGTAGCCACCTCTCCAAGCTCAGTTTAGTTATGGACTACAATCTTTAGATGGGCAGAGCCAGCTGGGTAGGAAGACAAGAAATACAGAAGCGCGCTACCAAGTGGTGACTAGGCAAGAAAAAAAAAACAAATTAAAGGAATAAGACTTACCAGGGAGTGGGTACTAGCGCGTTGTCAGCGACGAGGTGTGGATGGATGGGGAGTCCAGGGTTGCTGATGGTGGTGGGCAGAGTAATGTGGAAGTAGTTGGTGCTGAGAAGAATTCGGTGTCAATGGGAATCTGGGTCAGATGTTTAGTGTGGCAGGGATCTGAGGGG
>NW_017307383.1:366909-372000 GCF_000935625.1 Nanorana parkeri
TTAATGCTGGCAGGCAGAGAATGCCAGTGGTTGGGAAGATTGCCTGGAGGTGGATGTTGAGGTCGGGGTGAGCCACTGAGAGGAGTGGGACTACACCGCCCATTGACACCGAATTCTTCTCAGCACCAACTACTTCCACATTACTCTGCCCACCACCATCAGCAACCCTGTACTCTCCATCCATCCACACCTCGTCGCTGACAACGCGCTAGTACCCACTCCCTGGTAAGTCTTATTCCTTTAATTTGTTTTTTTTTCTTGCCTAGTCACCACTTGTGTATTTCTTGTCTTCCTAATTAGCAAATGTCGGGCACCCCGGTCCGCAATTTTAAGGAGCCGCACACCAAGTACCGAAACTCACATTTGTTTACCCTCACCTCCCAGGGGTAGCGCTGCACTAGGGGACACTTCTCCCAATTTTTCGGAGAGGCAGCTCGGTGGATCTCAACAGTATTGTCTGGATCTGTCCCGACTGAGGCACTCCCAGTATATAGCAGGCAACAGCCCGCTATATACTGAGTTTTGGGTCACTGGAGTATGTTTGTATATAACCTCCCATGACCCTAAAGGGGGGTGAAAAAAGGTTACCCCATAGTTCTTTTAAGGTACTTGAATGCATTTTTAAATGTAACTCATGAGTTTAGTGTCACTTTAAGCATAACTAAACCCAAGAACAAAAATGTTCTATATTTTCCATTTTACCAGCCATTAGATGGGGTGGCTAAGAACATTTATAGCAAGTATAGACAATATCTCTTCTTGCCAGTTTGTGTCGCTTCCAGTAAGGTGAACAGGAAGAAAAAAGTTATTTAAAATTCCACCAGTGTATGTTCAACTTTACACAACACAGACATCTGAAAGTACACTTCTGGGACTCTTGCCCAATGACGTCTGATGTATGAAATCTAAATGTAGGGAGTTGGAGATCTCAGATTAAGTTGAGTGACATATCAGCTCTTAAAGTGACATTCTCTCCAGCGCTGCGGCGGGTGTCCGATCCAGTGCTGACTCCTCAGTCCTTGCTGGCACTTCCGATGCCACGGTGTCTGCATGAGGTTGCACGTGTCCATAGATTTGCCTTGCGTCTCTCCTCGTCTCCCGGCCGAAAATCCGAACTGCGCTTGCGCCCGCCCCAAGATGCTTTGCGGCCGCCCTAGCAGTTTCAGATTTTCGGGCGGGAGCGCGCGGCAAAGACGGGGTAAGTTTAAAGCGGGGTTTTTTGCTAGCAGTAGATCTATGCAAAAAAAACTGAGGGTTTAAAAATTAGAATAGCTTACGGTTTACTTTATCCTGCTGCTTTAAAAGAGCACTATGGGCCAACCTTTTTTATACGGTCTCCTCCTGTGACCCAAAACTCAGCATGTAGCGGGCTATTGGCCGCTATATGCTGACAGCGCAAAGCCACACTGCAGCCGGGACGGATCCTGACAGTATTGTTGGAATCCACACCACTGCCTGATTGACAGCTGGCTCTGCAGAGGCCGAGCCAGCTGTGCACGCCCCCTCCCCCGTCTATCCCTCCAGTCAGCACTGGAGCAACAGAGGGGGGAATCCCTGCCGGGAATGGTGACTAACAGTTGCAGCTCTCTGCAGGGAGATAATTGGGAACTAAGCAATCGGCGGTATGTTATCACTGTTCCTGATGAATAGAGTCGACGTGTGTCATCTTCTGTCTCACAAATCGGCTCTACTAATTATGGGGAAGAGTGTATTTCACTCTCCCCATAATTCTCCTTTACATTTTTCTTTAAAGTTTGGCTATAACCATGGTAACAGCCACTCCTGGAAACTGTATTAGCCTTGTTGTAAATCAACAGTAGTATCTCTAATCAAAAATGATGTTTCACCTTACAGGCAGTCTCAAATTTAAAGTTCATTTAATTGTAGTGTTTTGGATTTTAAGCCTGTGATGTTATCATAGGATGAAGAACGTGTTCGTCTGGACAAAGAGAGATTGGCTGCAAGATTGGAAGGCCATAAAGAAGGCATTGTACAGACTGAACAAATTCGGTAAGTGTGATCATCATTGCTGCTTGGTGTTATCATTTTTTTTTTCCACCTTTTGAGATAAGTTGTATAAAGGAAAGCTAATTTGACTATGCTTTAGTTTTGAGTGTTGTAGTAACTAAATATATCTTGTTAATTACAATGTTCAAAAAATTAGTAATGGCTGTTCTTAAAGTAAACCTGTCTAGTCCACTAAAGTATATAAAATGTTATATAGAAAAATTATTGCTAAAGTTCAGACAGTACTTTGTACTTTGGGGCTTTGGATCCTTGGCCTGGCTTTACACAGGACCTTAACTTCTCTCTAAGAATATTAAGCCGACCCCTTTCTTGACAGCTGCTGTCACCACCAGTTTGACAACTACCAAGTGTCTAAATGTTCGTGAGGGCTTGTGTAGAACAAAAGTGCAGGATCTTTGATGTTAAGTGGTCAAGCAGCAGCAGTGCAGAGCCTAGAATGCTATACAGTTAATGACCATGGCAATTCTCTTCTCGACCATTGCTGCTCTATTGGAAAGAAAGGTTTCTTGTAGATGTTATCATAGAGGTTTGGGTGATTTGTGCAGAAAGCAAATTTATTTGTGAGCGCCAGAGTCCTAAAAGGGACAAAAAAAAAACAAAAAACTTAGCTGGCTTGGCCCCCTGATCATCCTCCGATTCGTCACAAATCCCCTCTTCCGAGTCAGCGGGGAAACAAATGAGTTGTTAAGTTATCTGGGATACCCTTGGGTTAAAGGAGGGCCAGGCAGAGCTTTTTGTCCACGATGGAATGAAAAAAAAGGCAGACAGGGAATTTTTTTTTTTTTTAAAGTCTTTTTATTTCCCCCTCTAGTTTAAACCATAGATTCCCTTTAGCTGATGGAGGCTCGGGAGTTTGGTTAAAATGTCCTAAAGTGGACGCATCTCTTTCCAAAATTTCTAAGAATTCGGATTTAAAGGCAAAATCCTTACTCAAGAAGGTTTGGGAGGCCGCTGGTATAGGTTTCAAGCTGGCCCCTGCCATTACCTGTGTGGCAAGAACCTTGAATGTTTGGTTGTCCCAGTTGCGCTCTCACCTGGAATCTGGTACCACCAGAGAACAAATTTTAGATTCGCTCCCAGTATTGTCTGAGGCGGTAGTTTACATAGCGGATGCCTTGACCGAATTGGTTAGGTATTCGGCCCGTACCACTGTGCTTGTTAATTCCTTTAGGAGAGCCCTCTGGTTGAAAACCTGGTCGGCAACGTGGCCTCCCAAGTCTAAACTCTGTGGGCTCCCCTGTAAGGGGGAGTTGCTTTTTGGTCAGGAATTGGAGACCGTGCAGATCAACAGACAAGAAAAAAAAAAAAGGGTTTTTGCTCCATAAGAAACAGCAGAGCCAGTGCAGTTTGTCACAGAAGGGGGGGAAAAAAGCAGGATTAGGCCAAAGGTTGGGCTTTCAAAAAAGGTGAAAGTGGATTCCTTTTCACCCAACCCCCAGTATGTCTTAATGACTCTCAGGCCGGGTCCCACTTTCAGGAGCACGTGTCGAGGTTTATGGGACTACACCTGGAGCATCAAGTCTTTGAATCCGAGGGAATTGAAGACAATCGAACTGCTCTTTTTAAGGCGCTCAAAATTGTCCTGAGGCCTGAACCAGTTTTTTTACCTCCACTTTTCATAGAACGCAACCGGTGATTATTCTTTCTTTTTCTACCAATCTGTCAAATGAAAAGGAAGAGGAATGGCAAGGTATAGATGTCAGGAGATGTTTTCTGGAATATTTAATTAAAATAAAGTCTTTGGGAAGATCCAGCATTCTCGTTGTTTTGTTTACGGGTCCAAATAAAGGCAATAGAGCTTCCGAAAGCACTATTGCTAGGTGGCTCAAATTGGCCATTGTGGACACCAACAATATTCAGTACACTGAACACCATGGCACATTTTTCCAGGGCCTTGGCTCCTTCATGAACTGAAAGAGTAGGGGCTACTCCAGATCGGATCTGCAGAGCAGACACTTGGTCCAGTTTACAGACCTTTGTCAGACATTACAGGATCGACCTGTTGGCACACCAGGACCAGGCTTTGGACAGGAAGGTCCTGCAAGCGGTTACCCTACCCAGAGTAAGTGAGTATGGTTCTTCGCTTGTCCTCTCATAGGCTGTCCTGGAAGATGACTGGGGAAAACCTGAGTTTAGGTACATGGTAACTGGTTTCCAGGAATCTTCCAGGACAGCAGGGATTCCCCCCTCTGAAGAATTACTGGGGTTACTTATGTTTTTTTTTTTTTTTTTTTTTTTTTTTTATGTCATTTTATATATATATTTTTTTATTGGGTTTCCCCACTCATTTCCAATCTATTGATTACTTCTGCAACTAGTTGCGTTAGTTTGAGCTAACATTTTATAGGCTTTTTGAACTTGTTCTTTGGAAGCATCACCTTTCATCTTTCTCTTCTCTTATTTGTAACATTCTGATTCTTTTACTAGAGGAATATAGATTGTTCACTTTGCAAAGTGAGCAGGCTTTATTCTTACTTTTATTCTAGGGCTGCGGAAGTTAATGATCGTTATTTTTTTTGATCGATCAAAATTATTTTGATCGGAACTCACCTCTCTGCCACCTTCCGGGTCTTCCGTCGGAGATCCGGTGACGTCAGGGACTTCTCCCCCCTTCCCCGAGTGGCTCTGTCGGCTAACGAAGGGAAGGGGGGAGGAGTCCGGTTATGTTGTCCGTGATGGGTAACAAAGGGAAGGAGGAAGGAGTCCGGTGACGTCTATGTCCGTGACGTCACCGTACTCCTCCCCCTTCCCTTCGTTACCTGAACGGAATCACTTGGGCCGGTGAGTCTCCTGGTTCGTGAGTGCATCGGATGTGAAAACCAAAGAGAGAAACGAGGGCGCAAAACTAGGTCAGCTGACTGCCTGGACTGAACATATCAGAAAGGTGACAGGAACAATAAATATATATGTATAATGTACTTACTTATGTGGGTCTGGGAACCAGATGTGAACTGGCCTGTGAGGAGGATTAGGGTGTCCAGAATGTATGTTGAATGGCGGCTGATATATTGCCTGAGGCTGCCGCCATTCAACATACATTCTGGACATCCTGATCCTCCTCAC
>NW_017307383.1:377558-389509 GCF_000935625.1 Nanorana parkeri
TTTTTTTTTTTTTCTATTTCAGGCTATCTGAGCCATCTCTCATAGGCTGTCCTGGAAGATTCCTGCTGTCATTTTATATATATATTTTTTTATTGGGTTTCCCCACTCATTTCCAATCTATTGATTACTTCTGCAACTAGTTGCGTTAGTTTGAGCTAACATTTTATAGGCTTTTTGAACTTGTTCTTTGGAAGCATCACCTTTCATCTTTCTCTTCTCTTATTTGTAACATTCTGATTCTTTTACTAGAGGAATATAGATTGTTCACTTTGCAAAGTGAGCAGGCTTTATTCTTACTTTTATTCTAGGGCTGCGGAAGTTAATGATCGTTATTTTTTTTGATCGATCAAAATTATTTTGATCGGAACTCACCTCTCTGCCACCTTCCGGGTCTTCCGTCGGAGATCCGGTGACGTCAGGGACTTCTCCCCCCTTCCCCGAGTGGCTCTGTCGGCTAACGAAGGGAAGGGGGGAGGAGTCCGGTGATGTTGTCCGTGATGGGTAACAAAGGGAAGGAGGAAGGAGTCCGGTGACGTCTATGTCCGTGACGTCACCGTACTCCTCCCCCTTCCCTTCGTTACCTGAACGGAATCACTTGGGCCGGTGAAAATTTTTTTTAAATCGATTAATCGAACAGGAACATTTTAATCATTACCAGCCCTACTTTTATTCGTACTAACTTACGGTAGTTGTATCCTTTGTAATTATGTCACATAAAAATTACTGTCCTGTTTTCTGTCTTCTCCCTGTGTAATACTGCCTTTTTCAGCCTGGGTTACTTGCTAATTCATAAGCTTGCCAATTCTTTGCTGCTTAAATCATTTCTCTGTGTACATGTTCCCACAGTCTGGGGACTGATGTTTGCACAGCTGCTACAGGTTTTGGTGCTTCCCACATCCTTTAATTGGTTTTGATTTTCTTTCTCTAGCCAAGGTGCTGAGGCACTATTTTAAAAAGCTTCATGAGTGAGGTATCAAGGTTAAAATATAATATCTTTTCAGCTTAACTAAACTAATATATTACAATGTTGCTCTCAGAATCTTTATCAAGTGCTGTAGCAAATAGTGTAAAACTATGTTCCCAATAGCAGAGTTGACTTACTCACATTTTATTGCTCACTGCTCATTGTGGTTAACAGGTCTGGTGACCTTTTGTGTGATTTTTCTCCCAACTTTGATTTGCGTTAACCATCATTTCAGAACAATTATCTGGCATTTTGGGCCCGTTCACACAATATGCTATTCTTTCCAGTGTAGCCCGAACGCAGAACCAGGCAATTTGCCTTGACACGGGTGGCCACAGTTCACACCACCATGCAATGCAGTGAGACGGGGTATAACCGCATTGCACCGCGTTGTGCCCATAGCACTTGATGAAATGTCACTTGTGATATTTCAATCAAGTTCTAAAAAAGAAAAGGGATGTGGCTCGATTGAGTGCAGCTGCTGGTGTGAACAAACCTTTACTGGTATTTGATTACTGGTGAATCTATCACCCACTAAGTGAATCTGTCAGTGTGATCGAGCACTAGTGCCAGAAGTAGCTTGACCCACATAAGAGAAAATCTGCTTTGCATTAGATGGTTTTAGTGAAGGGTTGTTAATGCTGCTATCATTAATGCTGGTCACTTTCATATTTTTTTTTCTTCCGTTTTCTCTGATGCTAGTTCCTATTCTACTCTTATGTTCTTAGTTTCAGCTTTGTACTTTTCCTTAATTGTAATCCAGTTTTTCTCTGAAACAGAAAAGGCAAAATATAAGCAAATTGAGCTTCAGTTTAGTATCGCTTTAAACTCAGCAGTTATATCTTAAAAATGCAATGAAGTACCCCATTAACAAAGATGTAGCTTATTATTGCTTACCTAAGCTGGAGATTCTCAAATGGTCTCTGAATTGGTGCTGACACTGTCCTTTTGGAAGGTGGCTAGTTTGTTCCCCATGGTCCCTGTATGTTGTAAAGTAGCCATCACCCAATGCGTGATGGACTACTATCTCATGTTTAGTTTACTAATTTGTATTGACATTGTACTCCATCGCGGGAGCGAGCTTGGAGTAATGGCTACTTTACAACGCACACAGGGACCATGGGGAACAAAAGTACCCAGAAGGAAGGACAGTGTCGGCACCAATTCAGTATTTGAGGATTTACAGCTAAACGATGCACAGATAAGATACATTTTTGTAAATAAGGTACTTGAATACATTTTTAAGATTTAACTCCTGAGTTTAGTGTCACTTTTTAAATGTCATTTGTGTGGTGTCTTAAAGACTTAGTAAATTGCAACCTTTTTTATTTCTTGTGCTTTTAGGTCTCTTTCAGAAGCCATGTCAGTTGAAAAAATTGCAGCCATCAAAGCCAAAATTATGGCAAAAAGAAAAACGACAATCAAAACTGATTTGGATGATGACATTACAGCATTAAAACAGAGAAGTTTTGTAGATGCCGAAGTGGATGTTACAAGGGACATTGTCAGCAGGGAAAGAGTATGGAGAACAAGAACAACCATTTTACAGAGTACAGGAAAAGTGGGTTTAACTGCCACGTACATTCCGTAACCTATTACATGCCTAATTAGCCAGCATATCAGGAATGTACTTGCCATAAACGTTTTACATTTTCAGAAAAAACATATCTGCAAATATGTCAACCATTTTGTTAGTTATGAGTGCCATATAAAGTTAAGAGAATCGGCTATATAGTGGCTTTACAAAAATGAAGATTAGCTATCTTATAGATAACATCTAGTAATGTTAATTGTGCCTTCACAGTACCTTTTTAAATATCCTTTTGCCCGAAATTCCTCATAAAAAAAAAAATAGTAGTGAACATCCTGTGCCTAGGCATTCTGGTTCCTTGAGCCTCATAACTATATTACAGCAGTGTCAGGTCAGCTAGGGCTCTGTGCATCTGAATACAAGGTTCATGAGAATTGTCGATCTACTGTGCTACTCTTGCCCTTCCTGCAAAACTGCAGTATTAGAGATCTCTCTCTCCGCTTCATTTATTCTGTGGATTAGGGATTTGTGCTACTTGAATATTCCCCCACCCAGTTATCAGATCACAAGTCTTCAGGGGGCAGCTCTGGTATAAGGAAGCAGAAGCAAATGGCTTTATCAAGATTGTTGTTTCCACACGTAGTGTGGGACTTTCTAGGGCACAGCTTCTAGAATTCAGGCCCTCTTACACCAGTAGGTAAGTCAGTGAAGTTAACATAAATTTTATTGACAATAGAGCACAACTACTTGACTCTTTTAATGGTTCGAAAAAATGGTTTGAAGCTTGATTCCCATCGAACTGTCCAAGCAAAATTCTGAAGAGTACTGAACGCTTGCAATCTTTTATATTTTTTTATTCCAGTGATTGCGTGTAACTGTAGCAATTATTACATTTCACAGACATTACATTAGTGCGTGTTAAGGCTAGTGATGGAGATGGTGACCCATTCTGTTAAATCAAATTGCATCTTTTATAAACTTGTAAATATATGCGTTTTTATCACAACACTTTCCCGAAAATGCAACTACACTTTTCACAGTTAATTTATTTTTCAAATTTCTTTAAAGAAATGAGGTAGTAGTTCTAAGTTATCAATGTAGTGGGCTATTGGTCTGTTAAAATTTCTGGTGACCAGGATATCCTACCCAGCCACTAACATCAATCCTGGGGGGTTGCCATCTTCAAGATATTTTGCTGGCTGACCCTATGAAGTCTCTTCTAAAGCTGACACCATTGAATATTAAATGTGGTCTGTTTTGGGCTAGAAAATGTCACTACTCACCACCTGTGCTGTGGGGTCTCCCCACCAGCTTTATGTTGTGGTGTCTGCTTTGCTCCTTCATGACCTGCGGATCATATGTTGAGCTATTGGAGTTGTCTCCTCAAAAACTAGGATGACTGGTCCACAACCATGGCCACACTTTTCCTTTTCTAGTTTATTCGGTCATGGAAAGTAATTTACTGACTTGACCACACCAGTTAGTTAACCGCTACAGTGCTGGTCTGGAACAGGAAGGTCCCCTAGAGTAGGGGTAGGCAACCTTGGCACTCCAGTTATGCTAAAACAAATCCCATGCCTATGACTTTCAGTTTTGCAATGATTAGTGGGACTTGTAGTTCCACAGCAGCTGGAGCGCTGAGGTTGCCTATCCCTGACTGAGTTTACTTTTTTAGTTTTTTTTTTCTTCACAGGCTGCAGCTTGGTTTAAAGAATAATTCTAGGTATAATTATTCAGACCCCTTGCAGGTGGGCTACCCATGCACTGCAAGGCTTAAATGCTTGGGATGAAATCTAGGGATGAAAATTTAAGAAGTTATATTCACATGAACCTTGCATCTGGCTGGCTGTAAGACTGCCTGCCCAGTAGTCAGATACCAAACCAACTCTTTTACATCCTAATTGGTCAGCCACCGATAGGACAAACCAATGCAGTTTCAGCACTCTTATTCCACCTCTTTCAAGTACCAAGTTGGGCATAGACCGCAAAAACAAACCTGACTGGTTTTAACATGCCCTATTCCATCGAAAATGTTTGACACACTTTTAACTGATCTGCTCTAATTGTTCTGAAAGCTTTTTCCTTTTTTCCTTTCTCAGAATTTTGCCAAAAATATATTTGCAATTCTTCAGAATGTGAAAGCAAGAGAGGAGGGGCGTGCACCTGAGCAAAGACCTGTTCAGACTACAGCACCCACTGTAAGTTGTGCAGAATAAACCTTTTTGTTTCTAATTGTATAGGTCATCCTTTGTCATACTCTCCTTGTGGTAGAAGTTTTCTCTGCGGAATGCAGCTAAAGATGTCTATTATTTAGCATATGGAAACCGATTCCTCCTCAGAGCCAATATATTTTTGTGATCATTTGCAGAGATTTTTGTTCTGAACATTCATGTCTGTTTGCTTATATTACAGGACCCCACATTGAGAACTAAACAACCGGCTCCACAAATATACAATAGGTACGATCAGGAACGGTTCAAAGGAAAAGAAGGTACGTTCTGCAAGTTCTGACTTGAAAAAAATATTTTCTTGGTCATACAATAGTATGGTAATTGGATTTGGGGGCATGGTTGCATTGAAATGAACACCCCCGATCTGTCACCCACAGCTTTGGAGTGACCTATCCAAATAGGGGTAGAATTTGATTGAACATGCTTTGCAACTTGTGGTGGTTTGGGTTGATTTGGTGTACTTTACATTCATCTGTTTGGTGGGAATGAGGAGCTTATTAAAACTGTGATTTGGTAGATTGCTGTGTATGATTTCTGTGTTTTTTTTTTTTTTTCTAAATTGAAATTTGATGAAACGGTGACACTGCTGGAAGATTTCCCATCTTCCTGTTCCGTTGACAACCTAAAATCTGGGTTGACAAACCGAGAGGGTGTATCTCCCTAATGGCAACACAAACGGCAGTAAAAACCTGATGGTGTTCCAATCCCTCTCCACTCCACTCTATTTAATATTAAAAAAAGTTTTGCCTTCAGTTGCACTTTGATTAGTCTTGTTTAATTGGCGAGCTCCTATTTACACTGAATCTGAACTTCTAATAATTCAATGTCAGCAGCTTGCATTCCTCCAGAATAAATATTTGACTTGACCAGTGCTCTACTAAAGTGGCGATATTTTCCTCCTTATTTAAGAAGTGCATTTATTCTATATCTATATACTCTGTACTCTATATACTTATAAGTTCTATACTCTATTCATAAGTTTGATTTGCACTGCTTGTGTATAGTAAAGTTCTCGCAGATACAATTACATTAGCCTTCCTTTTACTGTTTGGCTGCAGTTTTGTTTTTTCTATTGCGTGACCTCAGTCATTGTATCCAGGCATACGTTTCTGTACACAAGCATAGCAAATCAATTAGTTTCATAGCTGCTGTCTGTGATTTACTAGAGAGCAGTTATATTGGGGCATGATAAAGAGCTGTAAACAGTCTCTCTGCATAGTTGGGAAGGGGGTGGTGTTGGTCACAATAATTGATTGAACAGCAGGGAAACTTTTTTTTTTGGGCCCGTCAATGTCCTTTTCTCAAAGAGCACTTCTCAGATCTGTCCGAAAAAGTGAGGGGATATTTTACCTTTTACATTTATCACTGGGATATGAGGTAAGGGATTTTTTGTTCCAATGGGGTAACCTTTCCCTGTAGTCTGAAATGTGATTATTTCTTCTCCTTTTTGGGATTTTAAAGCCTCGGATTATCTTAACTTTCCCCATCATATCCAATACAAATGTTTGTCTGGCATCTCATTTGTGTGTATATTATTGTGTGTGTGTGTACATTGGCACGTGAAGTCTCATGAAGAAGATGAGCTTTTAACATTGTTTTTTTCTGTATATACCCATGCTAATTGTTTAACTCCAATTTAGAGACGGAAGGATTCAAAATCGACACTATGGGAACATACCACGGCATGACTTTGAAATCTGTGACTGTAAGTTTGAAAATGTATTTTATCTATTCTGCTAAATTTTGCATTACGTTGTTTTTGTGGTGGGTTTTTGGTTACATTTTTTTGCCATGAATTATTTGCTTAACTGCCTCATAGCCGGTCATTGTAATGAAACAGCTGGTCGGGGGCACCTGTCATTCTGAGAGGCATTGTAAAATATCTATTGTTTCAGCACGCATATGCACACCAGGCGCCCTCACAATACCTGTGATTATGTTATTAGACCCTGCACTGCATGGGTTAAATGCTTGATTTTGTCCAGGGAAGAAATACTCTACTGAACCTTGCAGCTGTCAGGTCTCTGTCGCCCCCGCACCCCCTCCGAAAATTTGTGTCAAGTGTTTTTCTTTAGGAACCAATCGGAGTGTCTCTATCTTGGCTCACCGCAATCACAGTAGTAAACCTTTCATGTTCATTTTTATCTGAGTACAATTTGAGAGCTGACCTTGTAACCTAGCAAAGATTTACCCTTCTGTGGGCTCGTTGTGGTTCTTATTGTAGAGCTCCATTATGAATTTCATTAGTGATTTAACATGTGAACTTTGCACTTTGTATTGCCTAGCAAGTTTTGTGATGAGCAGAAGTATTAGGTGCTGAGTATTGTGACCAGTCATATTTTGAGGGTCAGTAATTGTAAAACTCCATTTTGACAAACATCTTTTTTCCTTCCGATTATAAGGCATATCAAATAAAAATGCCAAACACCACCAAAATGACCCTTTTCGGAAAATGAATAGCCCAAGGTGATCTTACTTTTGCATGCTGGTATGGAGGTGGCAGGCTAACAGAATATCATTAAAGAATCCTAGGCAAGACTTTTTATATTATAATTAAAATTTTCACTTACTGACACAACTCTCACTTTTTTCCCCCCGTTATAGTAATGTCCACATAGCGCGTTCCCTAAGACTGCTTTTATTTATATTTTCAGATTACAAACTTTTTCAGTTTTAAGGCCCTGTATACAACCTGGGTGGTTTGGTCGTGTGGATTTTTCCGTGCTGAACCACCTACAAGAACAATCCCGTACATTTCTATGGGGACCATTCATGCAAGCGCGTGGCTACGCACTTCTGAGCTGACTGCCGCCCAAAATGCTCCCCGAGTTACTTTCGTCACGCTGATCAGCGCGTTTTCCATATAGATTTCAATGGAAATCTGCTGATCAGCGTGTTTTTTTAAAATTGCGCTTCAGCACTGAAGCACGATTTAAAAACGCTCTTGCAAAAATCACGTGGAAACCGCCCTAAAACGCTTCCGCCCTGGTGTGAATGGGGCCTAAAAGTGTTCTACGCATTCCCACGGCTCTTCCATTCCCCTTTAGGCTTCTGACCGTGATCTTCGAGAAGTGCACGCTGTGTCTGTCCATGTGCACCACTGTCCTTGAATACATGTCCCATAATGCAGTGTGCGCAGTGCTCCTATGAACGATAACGCGCCTTCTAAAGCTCATAGTGGGCAGAGGCTAGATGGGGGGGCGGGGTTGAGGGAGAAGCCTGAGCAGACAAATGAAGATGTGAGGGTGCTTCATGCGTCCCCATGTCTTGTAGTTCTGGTCAGGAGCATGCACAAAGGCTGGCTACTTTTCAGCACCCATAGAGACCATGGAGAAGAAAAGCAGCCACCCTCTGGCAGGAAGTTGTGGGAGAGTAAAAATCGTTTTTTGAAGCGTTTACAGATGAAGAAAAAATCTAAAGCACTTTTATATTCATTGCTTATATAATAGAAGGTAATTTTAATTTCACATATCATGCAAAAAAAAAACCTAACAAATGTAAGAACTTCAATTAAGCCCTAGGGTCTTTGGTGTTAGTTGAATGCCAGGGTGATGGGTTTTATCCTAAATTGGGTAAAATTCAATCCTGCTGCTGCCTTAGCAATATTTTAGGTCAGGTCAAGTTACTAAAAAACTTTATCCATGTTAATGAATTGTTTTTCTTTTTGTTTTATTTTACTGCTTGTAGAATAATCCATTAATGGTGTGGCAAATGTGTCCATCATTGAAGCTCAAGTTAGTCATATCTTCTAAATATCTGGACAGCAGTCTAAATAACACTATAGAGATAGGCACTGCTAGAAACACATCTGTAAAAAGTAAACTTACTAAAATCTTAACCAAATAAATCTCATTGGGAAGCTGAAAACGAGTGATCCCATTGGAAATGTCAAAGAATGTGTGTTGCCCTGATTAGAATAACCATCAGGAAGGCAGGTTAGTGTAATCTGACATTTTATCTCTGTAATTCTTTTGGCAGATATTTATTTTTATTTTTTTTCTGTTTTAGAGGGGTGTCACCTTATTGAATGCTTCAACCACTCTCTGATCATGGCCCTTGCCCCGACACCGGGCCTGTTCACAAAAATTCTGGTTAGTCTCAGAGATATTAGTCATTGAATACCTGGGCAGTCTGTCTTGGATTCACATGTGGACCTTTTTAAAGTGACCCTAAACTCAGCAGTTAAAGCAAGTACAAAAATTCTATTAAAAAAATTAGGTGTTTCATATAAATATTTAAGCCTGATCCAGGGGTGTGGAATTCGTATCGCCCGACGCCCGGGACATGTAGTTCCGGGCAAGTTGTTTTTAGCCCTGCACTATTTTAGCCACTATTTAGCAGGGCTGGGTTTTTTTTCCTTAGATGAGCGGGGGGGCGTGGAGCGCTGAGAACGAGGGGCGTGGACGGCCAGGGGGCGGGGACGCAGCGCTGAGAACTGGGGATGGAGCGGAGGGCGTGGAGCAGTGACAAAGCCAGACGGTGGAGTTGTGACAGGCTCTATCACCTCCCTCAGCCTCTGTACCCGGCGGCCGCTGCTCGTTCCTATCACAGGAGTTCTAGCAACAGTGCTGTGCTGTAACTCCTGTGTTGGAGGTGACAGGGTCAATAAAGAGTACCTGTCACCTCCAAATGCTATCACACAGGATTATTATTCCCTGTGTGATAGCAATACAGTTACGTTTTAAAAAAAAATAAAGTAAAAAGTAATGTAACTAAATAAAAAGGCGATTAAGGAAAAATAATAAAACAAATGAAAATTTTAAAAATGAAAACCAGCCCCGCTGTCCCCATCTGCATGCGACTAAACGCGCAGTGTTTTCAACTGCAATCGTGTGCAACCGCTCGGGCAGGGCGGTATTGCAGCAAGTAAAACGCGCAATCTGCCTGGCATGACTGGGGTGTCATTAGAAAATAATGGCACTGCCAGCACGATCGGCAGGGGTGTGCGATCCGTGACTGCCCGGCCATCGTGCATGAAACCGAGCGGATGGCTGGGTGGTTACGGAATCGCACACAATCGCCGATCGTGCTGTCAGTGCCATTATTTTCTAATGGCACCCCAGTCGTGCCAGACAGATTGCGCGTTTTCCCTGCTGCAATACCGCCTGGGCAATCCCACATGATCACGGTTGAAAACACTGCGCGGTGCATGTCGTGAAAATAGGTACATCTACCTTTTTTCAGCGATTGCCACGCAGATGTAACCCCATACATGCGGATGCAACCGCTGTATGCCACCGCACACGATCGCAAGTCTGCACCAACCCTAAAGGGTAAATTCACTTTCCCAAGTAATTTGGGAAAATTGAATTACCCGCACAAATCTCCCTCCCACTATACTTACCTTTCGGCGAACGGCCCTTCCCGTCCACCAGTACGGGTGTACTATCTGTGCCTGTTCCATGTATTCTGAATTTCGCTTGCAAATTGCAAGCACTCGTTGGTCAACGCAGTCACCTGACGGCACTGACCAATGAGAAGTGCTAAATACGGTTTTGGTTCAAATTTATTTTTTTTCGTATCAGGACAAGTAGATTGTCATGAGGGACAAGTAGATTCGGCCCCCGCTTTAGTCCTTGGACAAGTAGTTTTTTCTAAAATTTCCACACCCCTGCTGATCTAAAAGTTTTCTATTCCACATGCAGTGCAGGAGCACAGTTAGAGGGTGGCAGCAGTGCCTGTAAGTTCTGTTCTCCTATGCTCAGCTATTACAGTTTGCGCAATCACCGTCCTTGTGATTGGTTTAGGACCTTGTTCCCGTACTTGACCACTGTAGTGACTGCACTCTGCAATGAGCCACCATCTTGTTTGTGACATCCGCAGAACCTTGCAGCATTTTGGCAGCTATTTCAACAAAGGATGAAGTCGTAATTACCAGGTTCTTAGAGTTTATTTAATGATCATGTCAGTATGCGATCATAAGATTTTTAATGTGAAAAACTGGGGAGAATTGAACATTTATAATTTTGACCTCCTAATATTATTTTTTCTTTAATACATCTTTTGATTGAGACTTGTTTTAGAATGTTTGGTTCATACAAATGTCTCTGAAGTAGCAGTGTATTTTGTAGCGTGCTGGCCACTATTTGGTATGTCACTGGGTTTGTAGCTTTTCTAGATATGTTCGCTTTAAATATCTGAACCTCTTAAAAAAAAAAAAAAATCTTAATCACATCCTTGTCTTCACGTTCCAGGGGACAGATGTTGCAGAGTTTTTTTTTTTCTATGTTGCAGACAAGGGCATTGATGCCATAGGCTTAATACAGGCTCATCTATTCTAGTTGTTGCAGTCTGTTTTCTTGCTGAAGCTACATGAGTCACTAGTTCAGAACAAGTATGGAGATCAGCATTCCTGACTTTGACTTGATGCAGTTATTCAGATCTGGAAATCAAAGTAAAGTACTGAAACCAGCAGATAGGCAGAATAGCCAGGTAACGGCTGTTTCCAGATGAGGTCCGCAAGGGCGGCTTTCTTGTTTCTTTTAGAAAAGCTTATCTTTAAGGATGGCTTTAAGGTAGTATTTACTTGTAATTGGTTTTGCTAAATGCAATACAATTCACTTTGGCATATAGCAGGTTGAGGTTGTGCTGCTTAAGTTTACGCTGTATTCTGTTTTTCAGGCTACATTTTGTATTTGACGACTTGGCTATTGAAATGGTGCAAATCACTACACTTTGAGCTATTTCCCCCATTTCAAATCCCATCAATCTTTTTATCAGTTGTCATTCTACTGTATGAGAACAGAAACTGAATAGTGCTACAGGTCCCCACCCCTCTGCTCTTCTTAACATAGAGGTGGTTCTGTAGTTTTCATATAACAGGCAACAATGTATCTTGTAAATTACTGATCTCTGTCTGCTTTTATTTTATAAGATTTCCGACAAGATGAACAGGTTTTTTTTGCACTTATCAAATAGTTATGAAATGCTTTCAGTAGTATATTTAGCTTATCTGAAGGGCCCAAATAATGAAGTTTGTTGGTAAGCTATACACACTTATAGAATTTACCACAGAAATCGACTTTTGAGGCAAAATTATATAATCTCTTCATTTTCCTTCATTATTCTATTCCACTTTAGTCACTGGAGTGCATACATTTAAAGCAAACCTGTGCTTTGTCCACACAGGGCATCGTGTGCTTTGTAGTTGGCTGGGCATTGCCACATGGAGAACGTAGGCAGTCCTCTATGTAAGCTCTTAACTCTAGAGCTTAGACAGGGCTGC
>NW_017307383.1:389767-397372 GCF_000935625.1 Nanorana parkeri
GCACCACGGCGCCCCCCCCCCCCCCCCCCCCCCACACACACACACTTCCGGTGGCTGAACAGAGCGATGGGGGAGCAAAGAAATGGTGAGCAATAAGAAGCCAAGGATATTGGAGCAGACTTCACAGTGCACCTGCTAGGATAAAAATATTGGAGCTGCCATTCTGAATTCTAAATGCCACTCCAATGCATCTGCGTTACACTGCATAATTATGTACAGTAAACTCCCCATTATCCGGCATTTTTTCCTTCCTATTTTTATAAAGCATATCAAATAAAAATGCCAAACACGACCGAAATTACCCTTTTTGGAAAATGAATAGCCCACGGTGATCTCACTTGTGTGCTGGTATGGAGGTGGCAGGGCAAAACATTTTTTCAGACTAGCAGAATATCATTAAAGGATCCTAGGCAAGACTTGTTATATTATAATGACATTTTCACTTAGTGACGCAAGACTCTCACTTTTCCCCCGTTATAGTAATGTCCACATAGCGCGCTCCCTAAGACTGCTTTGATTTATATTTTCAGATCACAAACCGTTTTTTTTGGACTGTCTTCTTCGA
This sequence comes from Nanorana parkeri, assembly GCF_000935625.1. Taxonomy (NCBI): domain Eukaryota; kingdom Metazoa; phylum Chordata; class Amphibia; order Anura; family Dicroglossidae; genus Nanorana; species Nanorana parkeri. Next base: position 390,333 of record NW_017307383.1, read on the forward strand.
AAAAAGTCAATCGGCTGCAGTCACTGTTCGGGTATAATTGACAGTGGCGCACCCGTCTGCTACATAAAAAGCTGAAGGGGGGGTAGGGGGGTTGAGTTGGAGCCAGTCCAGTATAGACAGTAATTGGGCACTCTCTGAAGATGAGATGTCTGATATAAGGAAGGGAGCTTTGCTAGGGAATTGACTCTTCTGAAGTCAAATTTGCTAGCAAGTTAGAGGGACGTTACATTGCAAGTCAATAAAATGTTTATGAAAGCAAAACTCTGCAAGCAATACTTTGCTTTCACCTATTTAAGTTGGTGACTGGGTCTCTTCAAATTAGGATTACCTAAAGAGTCCTTTCCATAAAACATGTTACGTAACAATGCTGTTTATTGCTCATAGTTCCCAATATTCATACCAGAATGGTCCTTTTACAGGATTGTGTTTTTCTCTCAAGTGACCACAAGGTGGTGACATTGTCCTAGTAAATAACATGATTGTGCTTTAGAATGTCTGTAAAACTGGAGTTCTCAAAATGTTTATTTGATATACTCTAAAAGCATGCAGATGCACTTTATCATTATTTATAGGCTTTTAGTAATCGTGTTTTGTTTTTTTCTTTTTAAGCTGTAAGTTAAAAATGCGTAATGGCATACTGCTGGTATTTGTGGTGCTTGGGGTCAACAAGGAATACTACAGAAACTTGTAAACAATAATTGATTTATATAAATGGCACTGCTTTCAAATGATTAAACTCTTTGCACTGAAATAGTTTTGAAATGAATGTTTTCGTTCATATTCATATCTTGCATAAGGGAAATCGCGAAGGGTAATAACCCAGAGCATTGCTGGTTTCTATTAGACCTTGTATTGTCAGAGCCACGGGCTGTATGAATTTCTTATTTTGTTCTGCTGGTGTTTGATGTTGAACAAGTGTGTCCCATATGATTATTTGTTTGCATTGTGAAATCTCTTCCTAATATACCATGAGGGAAATTTATCAAAACCTGGAGCAGACAAAATCTGGAGCCAGCTCTGCATGACAACCAATCAGAATCCACTTTTCATTTTCAAATCTTAACTGAACATACTGGAGAGAGAAGCGGATTGGTTGCCCTGGACAACTGCTCCAGATTTTGTCTGCTCCAGTTTTGATACATTCCAGTGTGCATAAGAATTTTTTTTTAAACAATCCCATGCCCACCTGTTTACTTAAAGCGACACTAGACTCAGAAATAATAAAAATAACTTCTGTTATATAAATAAGAAATGACTGTGTACCGTTCTATTTTTGTCCAGCTCTAAATGCTCCAAAATCCGTTTTTATTTTTTCTCCAGCCCCAACTCCCTGCCATAGGGTGGCTACTTTTCTTCTCCATGGTCCCTATGTGTGCTGAAAAGTAGCCAGCCTCTGTGCTGGCTCATGTGAAGTACTACAAGATGCTGAGGGAGTGTCTTTAGTCTCCTCCCACAAATCCTTCCCCTTTTAGACTGCATGGAGCTGGGATTTCTTCAGCTCTCCCACATGTTTTTTGATTTTTCTCCTCCTGGCTTACCAAGGAGGGAGTGTGGGGGGAGCTGCTTGTGAGGTGGTTTAGCATGTGAGCGGTCACCAGCCTCATACATTCTTCGGAGTCTCGGCTCATATGCTGAATCCGATCACAGAGGACATTTGAAATAAAGGTGTTTTTTCTGTGTAGATTGTTGTAAGTAGGGGAAAATCAACGTGCGGGGCTCTTACTAAGTGACAGGAAGTGTGAGGGGAGAGAAGAGACACCGGAGTGAGCACAGCAGACTTTCTAGAGGGATTAATATTAAGACTTTATTTTAAAACATAAATAAATGTGGCTTTGGAGAATGTTCATTGTGTAGACGTGTATAAGGAGAAAAAAAGCTGAGGGTTTTTGTGTCGCTTTAGCAGGAGAACTTTGGTCTTGTACAGTAAGGCTGCATTCACATTGGCCGTAAAAGGAGGCACTCGTCAGAAGGTCCTGACCCCTGCCAGGCAGGCCCGTCTTTAATGTTGATCGGACCCTGGGCAAACATTTTCTTGGGCCCCAAGAAAAAAAAAACCCATGGTAATTATGTCTAATCATGGCTTTCTACTATCATGCATTCTAATTCTATCAATCATGTTAGGGGCCTACTAAAAGGAATGACCGAATCGAATGCCCATAGACTTTGACAGGGGAAGAGAATGACCATAGACTATAATGAAGTAGGGCTGCAACAACTAATCGACATAATCGATTATAATCGATTATTGAAAAAGTTGTCAACTTTTTCAATAATCGATTAATCGGCTTCCGATCAGTTGGCCCTGTTCACGGCTCCACACAACATTGCTGTATAATTTTACACTTTCCTTTTCACTATATTGCACACCACACTATTTTTTTTCTTTTTTACTTCCACCGCTCCAAGCTTGCTCCTGTGATGGAGTGCAATCTCAATACAAGCTAGTAGTCCATCACTGGAGCCATTTTTTACATTTTATTTTATTATTTATCCGATTAACCGATTAATCGAACTTAATAATCGGCTAACTAATCGATTTTGAAAATAATCGTTAGCTGCAGCTCTATAATGAAGCCAAACGGAATGCCCTTAGAGTATAATGGGAAGCATAGTATCAGATATTTTGTAGGCAAATCTGAAAAAGATATTAACTTATCCTTTACCACAGATCTTCCCCGTGTATAGTAACATATTTTACAATTTAAATAACTTTGGATTTTTCCTGTTTTTCCTATGGGCATTCCGTTTGGCTTCATTATAGTCTATGGGCATTCTCTTCCCCTGTCAAAGTCTATGGGCATTCCATTCTGTCATTCCTTTTAGTAGGCCCCATCATGTTATTCACGTATATATGAAGGACAGAACAGAAATGGAGTGAGCTTTTCAGGGAGATATACAAATTGTATATCTCCTTTTTTTTATATTTCTCCTTTTTTTTATTTTCTCACCTGTCTCAGTCCTCGCCTCGTGCCAGTCTGCGTCTTTCCGGATGTCCTAAGTGAGGCACCGTGCGCACAGCCTCACGTCGTGCAGTGAAGCCCGTGACATGTCATGCTATGCGGGCGGGGGGAGGAGCTAACTTTAGGATGCGATCGTGCAGATCGCATAGGACAATACGTTATGGCATTGCCGTATGCGGCCGCTGCCATAACGTATTATTCTATGCAATCCGATCGGCAATTTTCTGCGGGCTCAAGGGGCAGATGCTCTGGGCCCCACAACCTTGATTGGGCCTGGGGCAAGTGCCCTCTTTGCCCTACGTTAAAGACGGCCCTGCTGCCAGGCACTTTATAAAAGAATCCGAATTGCTGAGTGCACATAGCAATGGTTGTAGTGGGGGAGGGGTGGGCTTGGGGGGGCGCAACTGACCACACATTTATCTGCCCTGTTAGGGCCAATACCTAGTTGGGAGAGAAATTGAAATGGGTGAATTTCTGCTTCTGTAACACCATATGCTTTGTGCTCTTCACCATTGTTTCTGTGTAAATCTAGCCAAAGTAATTTTCTCCTTTTCCTGTCATCCGTTGAGAGGCACATGAATCCTTGAACATTCGGGTTATATTGCCGCCTACAGGAGTATAATATGAACGTTTAAGCATTGCTTTGTCCCGCAGACCATCCCCCACCCTCCAAAACTAACACGATTTTTGTAATCACTTTATGTCTAAGTGCTTACCCTAATTTACAGTAATCTAGAGTGGTCAGACAAAATTCAGCCTGCTGAAGTCATACTTGATGAAGATAGATTCAGATTGGTTGCCTTAGTTAGTGCATTTGAGTTGGCCCTCCTGATTTTTTTTTTTTTTTTTTTTACCTCGTGCAATCTCTAAGCTGGTTTTAGATGGAATCTTTTTACTTAACTTATTTTTTATTTATTTTTTGTCACTACCGGCATACTTTCAATCCTATTTCTCAGGTCAACACTACAATGCAGGATCTTTCATACTAGTGAAGAAACTACAGTTTCTTACTCTTTAAAAGTTTTGTTGCAGCAGGCAACATGGCCGATTCCAGGTTTTTCTCAGCACCTTCACAGTGATCTGTCCTTTTAAGACTTACAACTGATATTTTGAGGACTGAGTTTCTGTCAATAACTTTCTGCAACATTTGAAATATAAATCCAGGAATATAATCCTTTAACCGCTCACAGCCCCTTTTAACATTACAAAAAAAGAAGCTAGTAGAAATTTTAACACTTAAGAAGCCAAGAAACCTAGCTCAAGTAGAAGCAATTTCGATAACAAAAAGCATTTTTTATTTTATGCTAGGTGAATGGGGACATGTATACAAATGTAAAATAGGCATCTCTATTGGGCTGAAAAAGTGGAAATACACTAAGTATTTCAGGGTTCAGAGCATCAGTGTGCTGGTGCTCTAAGCCAAATGAATTGTGCATCCAGGGTTGAAAATGGAAGAGGCGCTAGGAGTATGATAGACCCCTGTTTTCTCCTTTTAAAGAGACCTTGTTACTACCCTGGTTAACTATCACTTAGGCATGTTGGCACCCTCTTGACGGTAATATTCTGCAAAAAAGAAAAAAAAATTGAATGTTAAGAAGGGCTTCAACTGTAAATTGAGGGTGGAAAAGCTATCGGGTCCTGTTAACACATTGGCATAGGACGGCTAATATATTTCAATTAACTGCCCTATATGTGACAAACGTGGCAATTAAACTTGTGTAGAAGTTTAAGCTGTGAGCGTTACATGGCTTTTGACTGCGCAATGGTAATGTGTGAACGGTGTGCTTAGATGTGCATTTTGGTTCCTGCTTTTTGGGGTACCATTAACCACTTCAAGACCAGGTGTTTAGACCCCCTTCCTGGCCAGGCCATTTTTCAGTATTCAGCGCTGCGGTACTTTGATGTTTATTCCGTCATGCAACGCTGTACTGAAATGAATTTTATACCATTTTTTGGGGACAGATAGGGCTTTCTTTTGGTGGTATTTAATCACCACTGGGGTTTTTATTTTTTACTATAATTAGGAAAAATTACAGAAAACTTTGGAAGGAAAAAAGTTATTTTTTTACATTGTTAGGAAACATTTATTATTACCAAGTTTTTTGGTAAAATATAAAAGATCGATAACAAGTAATTGCACTGCAAGCGTGACGTGTGCTTTTTGCACATTGCATGAACCCTTGCAAATGCACATGCTTATGCACGTGGCAAGAGTAAGCGTCTCAGATGCAACATTTATACCACCACACCATCCTTGCTTTAGAAAGAAAACATGAAATCATCATAATGGTCACTACATGGTTTTAAATGCATTGGTGGGAATTTATCGGAGCAATTGCGAGTGTTTGAACTTACACGGAATATATTTGCACCAGGTTTATGTTCCTAGTGTAATGTTGTTGATAAATTAGGTTTAATAGACTCAAGGAAAGAAGTCTTTTAACTCCAGGTAAAAAGCTTAACCGTCGCATCTTGAAGTGGTCATGGGGACTTCTTAAAGGAGAACTATAAGATGAGTGATTTCCACTCACCTCATAGTTCTAGCCGACCTGTAACAATGAGACTGTCACAGGTCGGCTCAGTTGATTGGGAGGTGAGCGAACACATACCGGGTCTAGATTCCCCTCTCCCCGCTCCGATCTGCCAGCGCTGACTGGCGGAACAGACGGGGGAGGGGGCGGGCCATCTAGAGGCAGAGCCAGCTGTCACTCACGCAGCTGGGCGGATCTAGTCATCTACGTCGGGATCTGCTCCGGCTGCGGCGTCTAAGTATACCGCGAGCTGTAGCTCGCGGTATACTGAGCTTAGGGTAACGGGAGGACGCTAGTTAGTGTCCTCCCGTTACCCTAAGGAGAACTATGGGGGAAAAAGACTGACCCCATAGTTCTCCAAGTTGTGATTGTAGTTGATAGTTTTCTTAGGTGATGCTCCAGTTTCAGACAGCCCGGAACAAGTGCAGATGAAAACAGGTGCAAAAAACATGCAACTGAAAAAGTAGTGCAAGCTCAGGTCAAAACAGACACATGTTGAAAGACGGATTTGCACATAAAAAAAATGATCTAAGAGGCTAAAACTGTCGCAATTGCTTTTGATAAATTCCCCCCTTTGTCTATTCACAGTTTTGTGTCGTCATTTCTACTTTTTTTTGCAAGGCTTCCCAATTGTAAAACTGCACACAATTTCCTCTACACAATGACATTTTTTTATTGAATACAAATTTTGGAGATTTTTTATTTGAACATGAAAAGCACAAATACATTTTTAGCACACAATATAGATTGCATGAACATTTGCACATATTTTGTGGGATGTGCAAAAATACTAAAATTTGTAGAGATACTAAAATGACTGGCTTGATGCTAATGGAAGACACAGCAATAAAGTACCTATACCTAGCTATATTATACAGGTATAAAGGTTTTCACATGGTAACTTCAGACCTGTAAGAATATTATTGTAGGAAATATGTTTATGGGATGGGAATGTGTACAAGAAAATAATGTAGGCGATGGCCAGCCTGGATTTATGGAAACATTTTGTTGAACAAATACGCTTTGTTATTATGAGAGAGTTACTAGAAAAGTGGGTTGGGGATTGTTGAGAATGTTGTATATTTGGACTTTGCTAATGCGTTTGGCACAGTTCCTCACACACAGAAACGTCAGTCTGTAGATGCACAGACAACTGGCAAAAGAGCGCATTCAGAGTTCTAATTATGACATACTTCGTCTATTGGTACCCTAAGGCTCAGTTTTGGAATTGTAACTTTGATTACCCTGTACAAATATAAAAGCACTTGAGTGGAAATGTCCATGTCCAGGTTATTTATTGATGGTTTTACCGTATGGTGGGAAGAACAGCAATGGAGCAAACAATTAAACGTCCTAAGCAGTCCTGGTATAATGTCCTCTGTGGCCCGGGGTGGTGGTGGGGGGTTTCGGGGGTGATATTTGTTGATTTTAAATACTTTTATCTGGTGGTGCTACCTGGTTATCAGACACCTGTGGAGAATCAACACAATAATTGCATAAACCAGGGCTCGACAAATCTTTGGGCAGGAGAGGAGAAGAGACTCGGCAA
>NW_017307383.1:397396-428047 GCF_000935625.1 Nanorana parkeri
GGTGTACTGCCGCCATTCCACTGTGTGCCATATTGTGGTAGCCACACTCTCTAACACGCACAATGTGCATTAAAGGGTAAGTTCACTAATTTCGGAAAATGGGAAAATGGAATTACCCGCTCAAATCTGGCCCCCTCTCCACCCCCAGCACCCCCCCACTATACTTGCTTACCTTTTGGCGAACAGTCCTTTACCTCCACCAGTACGGGTGTATTATCTGTACCCCGTACTGTTGTCCTGCGCAGCCCTGCACTATGCATTTTTGAATTTCGCTCTCAGATTGCGATCACTTGTTGCTCAGCGTGGTCCGTTAAATACGGTTTTGATTTAAAACTATTTTTTTTGTATCGACAAGTAGATTGGCCCCTGCTTTAGCCCTTGGGCAAGTAGTTTTTTTTTTTTTTTCTTTTCAACTTTCACACATTTTGTGTGTATACAGTTGTGCTCAAACATTTGCATACACTTGGAGAATTGGTAATATATGTACTATTTTTAAAGAAAACATGAGTGAGCAGGCAAAGCACATTTCTTTTATTTTTAATTAGGGCTGTGCAAATTAACTATTAATTTCTCCATTTAATCGTTAATCTTTTTGATCGAGTAAAATTTTTTTGAAACTTTCTGCACGAGCGCCTGCCAAGACATTGGCCTATACACATACAGCACAGCAATTAAGTAATATAATGAACTAGGATCACACTAATCCAGCACGTTATTATTCTGAGTTGCCCCACTCGAGTGTCGGCCATATTGAGTGGGGCACGTGAGATGAATAACGTGCTGGATTAGTGTGATCCTAGTTCATTTTATTACTTCATTGCTGTGCTGTATGTGTATAGGCCAATGTAGTTGGATCTGTATGTGCGTTTATAATCAAAATTAATCGATTTTTTAAAAAGAAATTTCGATCGAACACGAAAATTTTAATCAGTAACAGCCCTATTTCTAATGGGATTCATATTCAACTGTAGCTCATAACAGAATGGCACAATCATAAAACAAAACATGGCAACAAATAAAAAAATGAAATGACCCTTGTTCAAAAATTTGCATACCCTTAGTTCTTAATACTGTGTATTGCCTCCTTTAGCATCAATGACTGCGTGCAGTCTTTTGTAATAGTTGTTTGAGGCCTGGAATTCTTTCAGGTGCTCTAGCTGCCTATTCGCCTTGGAAAAATTCCTCTAGGTCATGGAAAGTCTTTGGTCGTCTTGCATGAACCACACATTTGAGACCCATAGTGGCTCGATGATAAAAAGATCAGGAGACTGTGATGGCCACTCCAGAACCTTCACCTTTTTTCTGCTGTAACCACTCGGAGGGTCAACTTGGCCCTGTGCTTTTAGGGTCTTTGTTGTGCTGGAAAGTCCAAGAGCATCCCATGCAGAAGAATGCAAATTGTCTGCCAGTATTTTCTGATATCCTAGTGCATTCAATTTCATAATTTTCACAAGATTTCCTGTGCCTTTTTAGAGCTCTCAAACATCATTGAGCCACCACCATGCTTCATAGTGGGGATGTTATTCTTGTCACTATAGGCCTTGTTGACCCCTCTCTAAACATTGCGATTATGGTTGTGACCATAAAGCTCTAATTTGGTCTCGTCACTCCAAATTACAGTGTGCAAGAATCTGTGAGGTGTCAAGGTGTTGTCAGGCATATTGTAACCGGGTGGCATTGGTGCAGTAAAGACTTATTTCTGGCAACACGACCATGCAGCTCATTTTTCTCCAAGAATAGTCGTGTTGTGCTCCTTGAGACAACCACACTGTCTTTTTCCAGAGGTATCTCCTGAGGTTACCTGTGAGTATTTCTTTGTATACCGAACTATTCTTCTGACAGTTTTGGCTGCAATCTTTCTTGGTCTACCTGACCTTGGCTTGTTATCAAGAGATCCACGAATTTTCCACTTAATAGGTGATTGAACAGTACTGACTGGCATTTTCAAGGCTTTGGATATCATTTTATATCCTTTTCCATCTTTATAAAGTTTTATTACCATGTTACGCAGGTGTTTTGACAGTTCTTTTCTGCTGCCCCATGGCTCAGTATCTAGCCTTCTCAGTGCATCCATGTGAGAGCTGACACTCATTGACTATTTATACACAGACACTAATTGCAATTTTCAAAAGCCACAGATGTGGGAAATTAACCATGAATTGCCATTTTACCCTGTGCATGTCACCTTGTGGGTCAAAACATTCCAGGGTATGGAAACCTTTGATCAAGGCCATATGGGTGACTTCTGTTATTATGATTTTAAAAAGGAGCCAAAACAACTGTGATAATAAAAAAAATTGTGTAAATATCTATATAGATATATATGTACATGTTTTGTGTGGTTTTTTTTTTTTGTTTTTTTTTCAGCAATGCTGCTTCAAAACAAATTTTTTTTTTTTTTCTGGCCTGATTGAAAGTTTTGCTGTAGAGCCTTTTAGGTTGTTTTGTATATTGCCCTACCCATGTGCACCTTTCCCTTTTTTTTTTTTGCTAGTTTAACCCTTTCCCTGCCAACGACGTAAGGCATATGGCGTAACACAACAGTTTCCAGCTGGCCACGTCAGTGTGTCTTACGCCGCTGGCTTTCACCCTTCTGCTATAAGCTTACGATCGCTTCAGCAACCGTGAAATTATTACAGAAGAGTCCCCCTGACTGTCCCCTGAAAATGAATAGCTGTCATCAACGGCTGATAAGGTATTTGTTGCTGGGATGAGCCATTCAGCTTGTGCTATTATATAAGCTGTAAGCGAGCTTTTTACCACAGACTGCTAAAGCAGTCTGTTGAAGACATAGAATACCAAAACCCCAGACCATGGAGAAAACTTGAATACAATCATTTCATTTCTTTCTTGTGAAAGAGAATATAGAATGTGAAAAGACTGGGAGATAGGGCAAAGCCTCTGCGTAGCCCCAGACATTATCCAGACAACTGTTTTATCGCTACATACAGAGTACAGGCACCGTGGCTTGTGTCCCTTGTAAAGAGTTTCATTATCACTGTGATAGTCAATGGGGATGCACTCATCCTCCCAATTTTACGGTATTTGAGATGGTTGCGTTTTTTGGGGTTTTTCCAGTTTGCTCGGATTCACCTTAAAGCTGCTGTGAAGGGAATGCATCTTCAAAATGGCGTGCTCCCCGCACATACCATACAACTGTGACGAGGATCGCTGTGCCAAGGAACTAGTCACACAGTGCCTATGCTTTCTATGAACCCCTTCTGATGGTGTATTTTTTGGTTAGTTTACATATGCAATACTGATATGCCTAGTATTTATTAAACGGTTTGATTTTACCACTTTGACTGCACGTTCTCTTCTATGGCGTTTCAAACTTATCAGAGTGCCCCTTCTGACTTTTAAGAGCAGCCTACATTTCACATCCTAGCAATAAAATGCAGGCTGTGGTGTAGCTCCTGAGTTGCCATGGAGGTCTCTCTGCCTAATGCAGCAGAGATCATACTGTAATTGGAGGAGAGGCCAGTTACATGGCCGAGGTCTCCTTAATTTTTTTTTTATTTTATGTTGCTGCTTTCTGAAGCAAAGGGAACACAATGTTGGCTACACCTCTGTGCCATACCGCTGCTTTATTAATGAACTCCAAAATGTTTAATTTGCCATTGATTATAATTCTGCTTTTGTTACTCGCAGCTCCAAGTAATTTGGCAGCAATTGGGTCTGTGTATATTTTGTGTGTGTGTGTGTGTGTGTGTGTGTGTGTGTGTATGACAATTTTGATATCTTGTGCATAATTGTTTTTAAATTGCCATAGCAGTGAGTGACCGTTTAAAAAATTCTATTTTGTAAACCTTAAGGTAGTTGAATTGCAATTTAAAACACAGCCTTGCCATCATTCCATATCAGTCTTTTCAAATAACTGTTGCGCTTAAAATCTTTAGCAGATAGCTCTGAAATCTGTTTCCATGGTAATTTTTCTGATATATTCTGGCTTTTATCTGAGCCTTTACTGGTACATTTATGAAATTAGTTTGTTAAATAATGAGCAAGTTTACAGATGCTTGCTTGTATGATCATCAAATGGAGTACTTAAGAGATAACTATGGGGTAAGTGTTTTTCCCCATAGTTCTCTTAAGGGTCACAGGGGGACATATAGTAGCGTCTTCCCGTAACCCAAAGCTCAGTATATCATGAGCTACAGCTCGCGGTATTCTGAGAACGACGCAGCCTGGACGAATCCCAACATTACTGTCAAGATCCCCCAGCTGCGTGAGTGACTACGGGCTCTGTGCCCGCCCCCTCCCCATCTGTTCCTCCAGTCAGCGCTGGAGGATCGGAGCGGGAAGGAGGGGAATCCCTGCAGGGGGCCCTGCATGGAGATCGAGAAGTGAGCGAGCGACGGTATGTGTTCTCTCACTTCCCGATCTATTGAGCCGACGTGTGACAGTTTCATTGTCACATGTCGGCTCGCACTATGAGGATGAGTGATTTTCACTCACCTCATAGTCCTCCTTTTAACTACACCTTGAATTCATATTGAATACACTAGTTACAAAATAGTGTTTTTACTTAAGGCTGATTCACACCTGAGCGTTTTACAGTGCTGATCGACGCGCTGTAAAACGCCCAGCAAGTGAAATCCCATTATTTCCTATGTGCATGGTTCCCACCTGGGCGTATTTCAGCGTGTATGAACGCTCTTAAAAACGCCCTACGCCCAAAGAAGTACAGGAGCTTCTTTGGGGCGTATATCCGTGCGTATCCATTAGGATACAGTAAAACAGAAAGGCATCATGACACACTCGCAAACCAGCATGTAAAACAACTCGTCTCACCACTAAGGATAATAACAGAGGTTTGGATACACGTCTTCTGCAGAGGATACAAATTGTTGAGTGCGTTTGTCGTTTGTTTTCCATTAGGATACAGCCGGATAGCCTTTGTAAACGCCCGTTGGTTGCGCATTTCATTGACCGCAAATCGCGGTAAAAACGTGCGTCAAACGCGCATATTACGAACGGCCAAGTGTGACCCTAGCCTAAAAGTATAACGAAGGGCACAACATTTTTTTATTATTATTTAGATAGTGTGGTAGTAGTACCGAACCCCTTTCAGGTGTTTATTGCTGTGGGTGTCTCAGTTGGGGAGATTCACTCTCTCTCATTTTCCTGATCACCAGTGTCATCAGGAATGAAAATGAAGGTAAAACCAGCAGAATAGGAATAGAGGAGATCTTCCAGTTGGGGCACTTGTTCTAGTGACAACTGTCTAAGAAGTTTCTCATATTGTAAAGTTTTCCTTTTAACTTCTTAAGTCTGCATTACCGGAAGGGATGGAAAGTTTCCCGTAGGAGACAAATCGAAAAAAAACCACCCGGTTAGTTTGTTGTAAACCAGACAAACTTGTACAAAACGCTCAAATTGCAGTAAACCATGGCATTTGTTTTTCTGACCGTTTAGCATATAAAAGCTGTCTTGTTTGCCGTTGGTTACTGCACTGCAGGTGTGTATACCCTGCCAATTATGTAAACTGCACTGGCTGGGTGTCCTTTTTTTTTTTCTGTATACATCTATGATCATTCATTTCATGTCATTGACTGCATTGCAATCAGTAGGTTTTGAAAATCAGGGTTCAAAGCAAGTTGTTTGAATACTAATTTGCATGTACATACAACTGCAACCATTGTGACGCTGTATATGCTTGTGAAACCATTTATATGTAATTTCATGCTTTGCATATGTTCCGAACCGACTAAATATATAGTCTATAATGAGATGAAAACAAACCTTTTATTTGTAATTGATTACATGCATGCATGCATGCATACATACATACATACATACATACATACGCACACTGTGTATAATGTGTGTGTGTGTACATTTTTTTTTTTTCTAATTTCTTTGTGTATGCTGTTGTAAAATAACAGCAGGAATTGAAATAAACTTTTTAAGGGAAAATATGTATTCATTAGGATAACCAGTTAGCATGATGGTTGAGTCCTTTTTCCCCCCCTCAATATATGAATGGAGGTAGCGGAAAAAAAACCCCATAGAATTGAACTATTTTATTTTGCTGTAAAGAATATTGTGATACGCATTTCCCTTCATGAAGCAAAAGGTAAACCGCTTAATACACAGATGGAAAATTTATATGGGAGCTTTTTTATTTGCCAACGGATGGGGTTTCTGTCCCAGTTTCCACTGCTCTGCCACACAGCAGACTTGTCTGGCACAGGAAAGTCCCTGAACGGTCTCTCCTGCAATTTCTCTTACAGGTGGTCTCCCCACCATGTGCCTTGATAGTGAAGGAGAAGCAGCAGACTAATGAGCTCATCTGTCAGCTCTTTTTCTCATTTGAGCGTGTCCCTGAGTGGCTCCTTGTACTACTTCTTCTGTCTGAGCTTTGCTGTTCAGGCACGAACAAGTCAAATTAAGGTATTTACACTGCTTCCATTAAAAAAAAAAAAAAATCCCTTTAGCAATGTATTTATAAATAGAAATATGCCCTTTTTAATATGTGCCTTTTTATGTCTGCCTGGAGTTGAGTTTTAATGTATATTTTGTGGCCAAGAAATTCTGAATGAATTTCAGTTTAAACAATTGCAAGAAGAAAAAAAAAAAAGTACCTAAATGGGGACATAGGCTTTTTTGTCTTAACATTTTACATAAAGTAAAAGAGCAATCAACAAAGTGTAAAGAGAGGTTGGTTAAAAAGCTCCCTTGCTAGCTGACTTTTTTCAGCTGAATACCTGCTCTCTATGCTGTCAAGATTGTGTGTTGGCACATTTTTGATGCAGCGTTTTATTGAGACTCTGCATTGGTCAAGTCGTTAGTGAAAAATATGTAATGCATATTAATTTCATGTCTCTTCTCTTTCCCAACAAAAATAAGTCTCTCCTAGGTGTGTGGCCTAGCTTGTGTCTGGAAATTGCAGAGACTGTGAGATGAGAGCTTTCAAAGAAGAGTCCGGTGTTCTTTGCAGATTGTGGTCAGAAATTAGGAGTGAACTGTCAAACTCTGCATCTCGGTTTCTCCTACACACAAAAGCAAGGGATAAAAAGCCTCATACATGTACTGTGGGAGGTGACTGGGCTGCGAAAAATAATACAGTCCAACTTCTTCTTTAAGAACTGTTTTTAAAGGGTCACTAACCAAGGATATTGCTGATCTCCTTTTTGATTTCTGTTGGGGCATCTCAGATGTTGCATTTCAGGTCTTCATGCATCTTGGGAAGGAACAGGACCTTGATTTTATTACCTGGAGAGCTTGTTTCTGTAGCTCTTAAGAGATTTTCCATTTCATTTGGTTACTAAACTCATTATGCTTTCCCTGCTGTTCAAATATTATCTTTCGGTTCACGGACACTAAGGCCCCGTTCACAACAGGGTGGTTTGGCCGACATGAACGATCCCATACATTGCTATGGGAACCGTGCGGCGCATGGCTCTGAGCGATCTGAACGTCCTGCCGCCCAAATTGCTCCCTGACCCTTTTTTGCCGCACTGATTAGCGTGGTATCCATACTGCTTTCAATGGAACTGTGCGGTTTTGGGCGTTTTTTAAATTGCGTTTCAGTGCTAAACCGCTCTTTTAAAATCCGCGCTGTTCCGCAACTGCCCCGGTGTGAATGGGTTCTAAGCTCTAGGGGGAAAAGTTTTTGGCTAGATAATAATGGCCACAAGCATTTATTATCCTCGGTTAAAGTGATTTGTCTATGGTTTGACTAAAACATCACTTTTGGGTAGGTTATGGCTTCTAGTTTTGGGGCTATATGTTTTAGTAATTTTAATTTTCACTCTCTTATTTTAAGCTGTGATAAATCTAAAATGCTCCTTGCTTTAAGGATTTTCAATCCTATAAGCAAAAGAAATGAGCAGGTCTCAAAAAATTAACCAACAAATGTAAAGGTGCCCACACACCTTACAATTATCTGCAGATTTTCTGTGGTCAGATGGAAAAAGTGCAACAGATTGGCCCAGGTGGAGATTACTACATCCACACAGTGAAGTGTAGATGGAGGAATCTGTTGCACCTTTTCCATCTGACCACAGAAAATCTGCAGATAAATTGTGAGGTGTGTGGCCAGCTTAAGATAGTTGCCCAATCCAGTGTTTCATTGAGGAAACATTTAATTGAATAAAGAACAGCCTTCACCTGTGCAGATAGTATAGCTTCATTCTATTGCTCCCATGGTATTATATTTGTTCCCGGAAATGTGTGTCCTGGGCATAAATATTTATGTCCAGCAGGTTTGATTGTGCAAGCTTATGTAAAAATGAATTGCGGCCTTGCGCTCAAGCCAGAGGTTTAGCGGTAGCGTGTCTATTGGCTGAAATGCTGGCATGCTGATACCAGAACAATACAAATGTTCTCCAGCAATTTCTCCAGCTAGTCTGAACCGTGTGTGTGTGTGTGTTTTTCCAGTTGAAAAGCAGAGGTTTTTGTTCCATACATTTGTTGATAAATGTGAAGCCACATTGCTGCCTCAAGATGGCTCTGAAAAGATTCCTAACTTTAAATTGGTTGAGCATATATAGCAATTAATGAAAGAAGACTTCTTAAGGCCTAAGAGGGGCAGCAGGTGTTGGGTGGCCGATTATTGTAACTACTGTGTTTCCCTGAAAATAAGACACGGTCTTATATTTTTTTTTAGCCCCCAAAAACCACACTAGGTCTTATTTTCAGGGGATGTCTTTTTTTAATTTTTTAATGTGCAACAAAATGTACAACAATCTAAAGTTATCTGGTATCACTCTGCCTGTCACAGTAACTGGCGCTATAGAGGAAGTATTGGCTAATGCGGCTCTGCTCCCTCCGCCGCCGCAGCCTTGCTTTCTACAGCGCCGGCTTCCTTCGCTACAGGGGAAAGTGGTACCAGCGGCGCAGCAGTGGGGACATCAGACAGTGAACAGTGCGGTGAAGTACAGTACCATTTACCAGTACACATTACAGTACCATTACATTAAGCAGTGCCTTCAGGGGGACAGCAGTTGGTGAAGTATGGTACTGGAGTGCTCCCTGTCACTGCGCTGTCTGGAGAGAGTCCCCTGTCATCCCCTGATACAGTATGTCCCTGCAGGCTGATACCATGTCTCCTGCAAGTTCCCCCTCACATGCTACCACCAAACCGGGTCTTATTTTCGGGGTAAGTCTTGTATTACAGGAATCTTGAAAAATAGTGCTAGGTCTTTCGGGGTAGGTCTTATTTTTGGGGAAACAGGGTACCACCTGCTCCTTGACCTGGCTAATTTAAGTTCATTAAAAGATTTACCCGCTAGTAAATGTTTTTTTTTTTTTTAAATTAAAATATTCCTTCTGCTGTTCTCCACTTCTGGTTCACCTTCTTTCTACGTCTTGTGTTGGGTCATCTCTTGCTGGAAAATTCCATTTGGTGTTCTATATTTGGGGAGTAAATGGTACCTATACAAAGCCAAAGAGGAGCTGAATCTATGACTCATTGTAATGAATGATGCTGGGAATCTGAGGCATTACTTGGCTCTTACGTCTAATTACTGCAGTTAGATTATTTAACTAGGCTTATTATTTTGATTGTTTTTAGCTGTATACCCAGTTAAGTTTGTAACCTTCTAGAGAATGCCATGTAATGTAGCTGGACTTGCTACATGCTCTGTATATCTAATCGGAGATGGGGGCATTCAGGTGGTTGCCACACACATTACCTTTATGGCCTGCATAGGCTTGCCAGTATCATATACCAATATATACCATTTCATATACCAATCTTTAGAATTCATTTTCAACAGTATTAGGCATTATTTAGATATATCTTTTCTATTCTATCTATCTATATTATATCTATATAGATATATCTATATATATATATGTATATCTAGATATATATAGAGAGAGATCTATATATCTAGATATGAGATCTTTTTGACAGATCGGCTTTACACTGGTAGAAATTATTACATTGTATACAGTATGACTTAAATACTTCTTATTGGGTAAGAGTTGATTGGTTAATGACAGTGTGGCAGTCTCCCAGAACTGCTCACATCACTTGTTTGCATCAAACCACGATAGATGTGCCTTTAGGAAGAAGCGACCTGGCACAAGATTTAGCAAAGGTTAGGTTTTTTTTTTTTTTTTTTTTTTTTAATCATTTTTTTTTAGGCACTTTGCATTGTGGTGCAACTGATATGGGCTTCAGTGCCATCCAGTCTTAGGGTTACAGCCTGCAAGGTTGTACCTTACACTGGTGGTTCTGTAGGGGAGGGTATGTGTCTTTTCTTAGATATTTGATAAAAACATTACTGGAGCAGTGTCAGACTTCAGCAATGCAAACTTTATTACTGGTTTTAGAGTGAAAAGATATGGTAACCTAAAGATGTGTGAGCACTTATTTCTGTTCACTTTTGAATTAAGTGGCAAAATCATAAGGAAACGCTTTGCTTGAATGTTCAAAGGGAACATATTTGACATTACTACCAGCTCAGTGTCCCACACTGTAGCATGTGATAATGCTTGAAATGAAAGTCTTATTTAGTAGTATATGCTTTATAGAATTATCTTTGGAGATCCAGTTTTGCGAAAAGGTCCTAAACCTTACACATAGAAAATGTATTATAAAAAATAAACCACAAATATTTGCTCCGTATTTTGTATGAAAAATGTGTTCAGTCATATTTTATTGGCACGTAAAATATCAGGTATACCACAGAAGTGTGCATGCTTCTTATTGCACAGAATAAACACACATTTTTCCTCACATTAGTTTTTTTTCTGTTCATCTTTTTTCCCCAAACAAGTTTTTTTAAATATATTTTTAAAAATAAAAAAATAATTTTTCACTCCATTTACATCTCACTTGTGTGTCACTGTACATGCGTTCATATTTCCAACTTCAATATTTTCCTAGTCTTCACTTTTGTCCTTTTTAGTGCATTTTACGGTGCCGATACCTACCGGCTTTTTCCTTGGCTGCGTTGGCACAGGCATTGTGCTTATTCTGTTGTAAATGATTCCAGTATTTAATCAATTCACCAGGCTGGAACTGATGAGAGGTAATTAGGTGGCTATATTTACAGCTAGAATATGAAACTCTCCAGTGATTGAATACAAATTCATTTGGTGGGGGTATAGGGTCAATGCGCAGCTTGGCTAAACAGATACCAACATACACATCCTCTAAATGTAATCGTCTAATACTTAAGGAGACTTTAAATATTTTTTCTGCTAGATCTCCAGAGAAAACATAACCTGTTCCAGAACAAAACACAGGGTAACGCTCACTTGGATACAGGTCTGGGGACATGTACCACTTGCTGTCTTTGTTACGGTTGGGTGCATAGCCCCTCATTAAATACCCTGTAAAATAGTTGGTTCTCGGTGGTTGGTCTGGCTTCAGCAGTTTGTTTATCAAGTATTCTGTATTAACAAACATGTCACTGTCTGTCTTCATGACATAGGGAACGTGGGGGCAGTATGTTGCTACCCAGTTCATACCCATAAGTGTCTTAATGGTGAGATTGTAGTAAGTGTCTAAGTATTCTTGCTGAATGATATCATGATACTGCCTGCTTTCATCCACTATTGCCTGTTCAATTAACCCATTTAACTTGGTGTGTAAGCCCAGAAGAAACAGCCTTACAATCTGGATTCCTGGTGCAAGGCTTTCATTTCCCCATGTCTGCCTAATAGCCTGTCGCGCTTCAATTTGTCTTGGTTCTGCAGCTATGAGGAGTATTAAGAAAGGCTTTTTCTGCTGACATTTCTCTGGCTCATTAATGATATACTTGTAATGGTATACATTTTGTTGACCCCAGCCCTTTTCACTGTAAACACTTCCATTGGTGCTTAAAGTATTCTCCAGGCCCGTAACACCTTGTTGTTGTGACTCCGTGTTACTTAGGTTAAATGTGGTGTGAGGCTTCCATGTTTGTGGAATGGCATCCTTCCAGATATTCCTTAGTGAGCTGTTGGTATCAGTTTTGGTTGTTTTGAATCCACGAATTGAATGCGTCACTGGGTTCTCTTTTAGTCCAACTCTACCAGTGAATGAATTGTGATGGTTACAGAACAGCAAAGTGGCGAACAGAAACACGAGTGATAAAAGCCCTGTGAGATGGGTGCGAAAAAGTGACCTTTTACTATTCCAGGTCATTTTGCCAAGGCAGCAATGACGTCTCCTCCACTGAAGCATGCTTTTGAAATCCCAGTGCAGTTATACTGCATCTGCACTAATTTTCAGTTTATCAATCCCAACCTAGTAGTAGGACAGTCTATTATATCTCAGTGGCTTTCTTCATTTTTCTTTGTTGGATGAACCATTTCTTCTAAAATCTGTAAAAAGAAAGAAAATGACTGTGAACATCCATGTATAGTTAATTGCTTTTTATAGGGTCATTCACAAATCTATATTTTCTGACTGCCAGGATTGCATACATGACTTCAGTCTACCTAAAATGGTGACATAGGGCTCAGGAGGAGAAATTGTCATGTACAGGTTGCAGAAAGGTTGTTTTGATGTCACATTGTATTTGTTACAGTACATTGCTTAGCTTGTTTCCCACGGACAGTGACAGGTTTGAAAAGTCAATGAAAAGATTCAATTGTCAGAATGTATTTTCAGGGCTAGTAACCTCCTTAAGTCTCTTAATGGCATTTTTCTTAATTTAAAACAATTTAGCTTGATGTCTTGGACCAAGTCGCATTAGCATTCA
The DNA here is from genome assembly GCF_000935625.1 of Nanorana parkeri. Taxonomy (NCBI): domain Eukaryota; kingdom Metazoa; phylum Chordata; class Amphibia; order Anura; family Dicroglossidae; genus Nanorana; species Nanorana parkeri. The sequence continues at coordinate 410,044 of NW_017307383.1, forward strand.
TTAAACCATAGTGGTAACAAGAAGAGAGCAGTATGATTTACATGTAAATCAATAAAGTTTTGAATGCTTGATAGATGTATCCCCTTCCTTTTTAAATGATCGTTCCTCTAGATGGAGCCAGTGGCATGTTTTTTCATACATCTATCTCTGCATCAGGTCAATCTGTTTTTAGAATGAATTCTGTTAACCACCGTCTGGAAGTAACTGCTCCAAACACAAAAGTCCACACTGTGAACATCTTCAACCATTACAAATGTCTCATTTTAATAGATATAGTTAACTAGTGGGTGGCCCATAACTATTTCTAAACACATTTCAGGACTACTGCCTGACCTGTATCCAACTTTCAACATGTTCAGTGTTGCACGCATCTTACAAAGGTATATGTTATGGTAATACAGTAAAGCAAGCTTTTCCTACTGTCCTGGATGGTTCTATAATCTGAAACCGCAAGAAAGATTTAGTAAAGTGTATGTAACAGTTTAATGCCCATTATAAAACCTGTGGTGTTAATATTGTTAACGTTAAAGATATAGATAGGGCCCATCTCTCACTGGAGAAAAGAGACCGAATAAAAAAAGATGTGATATTATTTCAGGCACATAAAAACACCTAAGGTGTGTGTGACTGTTTTAAGACTATTAGATTGTGAGCTCCTTTGGGCAGGCACTAATGTGAATAGTCCCATGTACTCTGTAAGTTGCTGTGGAATACCTTATACTAATACTATATAAATAGAATCTATAGTTTTTAAAGTCTTTAGATGATACATTTATGGTAGTTAAAAATAAATAATAAAAAAAATCATGCTGTACCTTTCTCGCTAATTAATGCTATTTTAATTACTTTCATTGAGAAAAGCCTTGCGGGTGTTCTTTCCATGCATACACCCCCTCTGAATTTATATTGCTTGAATGGTAGTTGTTGAATCAGCTCAGCATTTGGCTGTTACATTCACTGTGTTGAAATAGGCCATGCAGAATAAATGGGTCCCTTTAACAATCTGCAAGTCTCGGAATACTTATTCATGGTTGCCATGCAAGATATATAGATCTGCATCAAAATGTTTTATTTTTTCCCCCTGACCAGCTTAACCTGTGTTCCAAATATCCCTCCCCAGCCTCTGAATTTTGTACCGTAAACCCATTTTCATTACCAGCTTGCAGTGCCCAGGGCTAAGTAAGCACATTTTATATTGGCCATACTTGCGTGATTTATAGTGCCTTGAAAACATTAGGAATGAGTGCAGTTCCTGCAGTGTTTTACATGCAAATAAAGCTCGGATTTTTTTATATTTTCCTCCAGAAGTGTCCTCAGCAATGCTGTCACTTGAAACTAATTGCATTAGATGGAACAATAATATTTAGTAACTACAATGCAAATGTTTTTCAGTTCTTATGCTTTGATTTGGCATCTATTTTAATGATGCACTGATCTCAACAGAATGCTAGGGCCATCAGACAGGAGATTACTTCAGATAAGGATTAAATATGACCTAGTTTGAAAGGGATTTATTTCATCTCATATTGCAGATTTTCTCCTCCCCTACCAGATTCCCATATTAATGTAGTTTTGTAGCTGTCTGTCACATTTAATATCATCGCATTAATGGTTGTGTTTAACGCACAAGGAAATATGGTTAATATGCCACTTTACCCACCCCAGAAAACGCTCCCCAGAAAACGTTGAAATCAAAATGCGGACAATCATAATGTAAACATACCTGTGTTTTACTGAACACATTCATTGTTGTAGGAATACAGCTATTGAAAGATAGATAGTTTTGGCATGTCATCGCTTGGTCAAAAGAATTGAGCAGAAACATGCGCACTTCAATAATCTCTCTTCTGTGAATGCTTGTGCCTGCTGTCCGTCTGCATGCAGCTTGCCCTTTCGCCTGCTCCAGTCAGGGGCATTATGCTTATTCCTCTAGATGGGGAATGAAAATTTCTCCAGCATTTTTCCTCTGTGCACACCCAGATGGCCTTCTGGTCGCTCCAGCTGTAGTGAAATCTTTTACAGATCTCCTCTTTTGTCCCTAACGCAGCTTTCATCCATCTGTATCCATGCCAGCCCTGGCAGATCTATGCAATGTTGGAGAAAACACCATAAGAACATAGTAGTCGCGTTGAATTAAATAGTAGAGAGGCTTTACCTCCTTTGTTGTTGCTAGGCAGCTTGAGAAGAAGACGGAGCTTCTTGCAGGGGGGAGGGCTGTGGTCTAGAGAAGCAAGACAGCTTCCCAGGCTGCTTCTGCCTCTCTAGGAGGCAGTGGTTTATATGTGGGCTTTGACTTATGCTGTCTTCTGACAGAGCTGAATTTAACGTCACAGCCTGGATAACACTCACGTGACAAGTTTGCATTCATAGCTCCTGGTCTGGATGCAGCCAGCCCCTATGCTTTCTACTTATGAGGATCATTAGAGACTGGATCCTTGAATATATAAAATAGCTGTGTTTAACCTTTCCAATGTGATATGCTTATATGCACTATGCAATCAGTGACTTGGCCATTCCTTTTTTGTTTTTTCTTTTTTTTGTTTTCTTTTTAAATGATGAGCAAAATGTATTGCAGTGGTTTCAGTTCATTATGTACTTAAGCAAATGGCTCTTCATTTTTAAACATGCACTTTATTTATGACCTATGCCGTTTGCATGCCCCATAGTATGTGTAAACGCCTTTGCCAGCGCTTGCGTACTCGCATTACCTGCTGCATATTTTTTAATGTTTCTAGAGACTGAAATAAATGACACGTATCTTCCCAGTAGCATTGTTATTCTCGGAAATCTTTTCTCACTTGTAGGTTTTGTGGCATTATACAGTTGACCACTAGAACCAACCTTGTTTTTTTTTGGGTTTTTTTTTTTGGGGTTTTTTAATACTATTGCACCAGAATATGAACTCTTTTTGGTGCGTAAATATTCATTTAACATTATTTTTTTACCCAAATTTTAACCCTTAAAGCAACATTGTGTTACCTATTCAGGTTTTGCTTTAAATCCCCCATCTCCTATAGCATATACTTACCTTTGCTCTCCCGCTGCTCAGTGCTAGAAGCTGTGGGAAATATGCAGTACTTCTGCATGTGAAGGAGCATGTGATTTGCTTCATGTGACTGGGCTATTTGGTATGGCTGTCGGTAGCCCTGTCCATGTTTGCAACATTAAGCTTACTCAGGGCTTTTCTTTTACTGAATACTGGTGGCTGAATTAAGTGGCAGGGGAGTGAAAAGAAGGTAAGTCTGTGTCTGCGGGGGTCTGCCTTAAAATGAACCCATTGCTTTGCCCTGCCTGGATGAATGCCCTCTGGTAGGGAGATCCTACTGGTCTTAAGAAGCATCAGATATTTGCAGGTGAGCGTTCCCAATGCATTTCACTAGTATTTGAAATCTCATATTAAAGGCCATTGTCGATGGGCAAATTGACAATGTTGCTTTGCTCTGCATGTGTGTATAAATGCCCTCTAGTAGGAGGATCCTATGGGCCTTAAGAGACTTCAGAAAGTTCCAGGTAAAGTTGGCCAACATATTCCACCTGTATTTGAAATATCTTTTAAAGGCCTTTGTCTATAGACTTTGGGTTTGTGTTGGTGGGAAAATACAGCCGGCTTTAGACGTCAATTTAAGATGCTTCTAAGATCTTTCACAGTTTGTTATGCCTACATTGCGTACCTGGTGAGAGACCGATTAGTTGAGGAGGCTTCTCTTACTTCTCGTGTCCTACACCCCCTGGAGGTGAGAACAGGGTGTGAAGGGACAGCAAGGAGCACAAGTGCCACAGGTGGGCGCAAGTGCGGGAAAGTCCAGAAGCGGATCAGCCAGTTCAGGAAGCAGGAACAGAGTCGAGGATAGCCGAGGGATCCGAGTCAGCCGGGCAGCAAGGTTCAAAATCATGAGGCAATAAACAAGTCCAGGCTGAGGTCAGGGGCAGGCAGCAATCAAGAAGAGTCCAAACAATCCGAGTTACGGGCACAGGGAACAAACAGACACAGCTGAAAGACCATCAGCAAAGTGAGCAGGGCAGGCTCGTTTACATAGGTCATTTCCTTAATGCCTGTTGTCACTTCCCGTGCGCCTGCCGTTTGTGCGTATTTCTGATTGTGCGCACATGCGCACCGCAGCATATTGCCGTCCAGTTCTATAGGGACGTTTGCATGCATGCGTGGCTGTCGTCTTTACCTCATAGCCTAAGTATGCAACAATTTCCCTTAAAGTTGGTTGCATAAATATTCATATCCTTTGACTGTCACACATTTTACAGTGTTATAATATGAAATTAATTTTGTTTTTCTGGCATTGTAACTATTTGGTTTCTACATCATGCTTAGACACTGCCCCAGTGCACAGTGGTAATGTGCAAAGTGCATCCCTACCTATATTTGCTTGCACTCTCTCCCAGCTCCTTGTTTCTCCACAGCCAGCTCTGAGATTATCTGTGTTGGCGCTCCCGAGGAGCAGACCGTGTTTGGGCTTATCACTTAGCTGAGCTCTAAGGGGAGCAGGTCACCTCCTCTACCATACTTCTCCTGATTCCCCCCATCTCCATGGCTTGTACAGGAATCAGAGGTGACAATCCCCCCAGTGGTGTTACAAAGAGAAGTATGAAAGTGTTACAAATATTAACTCCTACTCTATCCAAAACTTTAAAAATATTGCTTTAAACAATATTTTAAATTGCTTTTTTTTTTTTTTTGCTTCTAAAGCAATTTTGGAAAGCAATAAAGTAATTTCTTTATTGCTTTTCAGAACTTTAAAAATATGCTTCAGGGCTTGCTCACACCAAATGCGGTGCGTTCCAGAGCGGTAGCTGCTGGAACACACCGTGATCCCTCGCGAAACTTCCCCCTGCGTTCTGGGGTGGGAGGGGGCGTGGCGGTGCATTGAATTCAATGGCACAGCTTCTAGAACGATGTGATTGGACGCGTGGCAAAACTTTGCCTGCGTTCTGTTTCATTGCAAACACAAAAAATAGTGCACTTTCTGTCCTAGATACAATGAGGACAGAGAAGGAGAGGTTGAAGATAGGCAGCAATGAAAGCCCGATAGCATGTTCCCTAAATAGTTTTGGCTAGAGATCTACTTTAGCTGCAGATAAATGTTAGGCGCACAGTGAGTGAGCATGCCACAGCTGAAAATGTGCTCATTGAAGTCTAATGAATATAGTGCATACATGATGGCAACTTTATGCAACTTCAAGCAGATGAGGAAAAATTTAGTTGGAATGAGTACACCGCAGTAATAATTTTTGGATCATGTGTAGTGTATTTTCCTAGAGTGCACATTTGTGTTATTGTAACATTTACCTAAAAGTAATTAGGTGATTTGGTATTTTGTCCCGGAAATTCCTCTTTTGACTTCCTGCATATAAAGCAATATATTCCATACTGTGGATTGTCGTGTAGTCTTGATATGTGTATCTAATTTTGCATATTTTCACGGTTTTTCACTTTGCCTCTTTATGTGCCTCAAACATGACAGCAACATGAAAGTATGTCGTCTTTCGGAGAGCTATGAGTGGAGCTGTCAAATGGTGTACTTATTTTTCGACGTGTAGACTAGCCTCCAAAAAAATAACTTTGGTCAGATTGTTCAAGAAGAAGCAATAAGACGACACCATGAGCATCACCCAAAATATTTACACTTCGTTTTATTTAACTGCAGCACACAAGATTTTATACTTTCCTATGTTTATGGAACAAATAGTTTAGTGCCTGTTCACACTAGCCCGTCCGGTAAATTGCTGTGTTTTAGCAGTCTGTGTTTTTGGCAGCTCCCGGCAGTGACACAGCAAAACGGTCACTGTTTACCTTTTTTTCTTTTTATTACTACTTTGTGGAGTGTACAGTGTGCACACTTCATTCATGTCCCCGCTCAGCAGTGGGGTGACTATAGTGACATCCAGTGCACTGCCATAAAATGCAACATGTTTGCATTTTATTGCAGCGCATCACCCATCACTTCTGGGTCGCTGCAGTATGTATGAACGGGTTCTCCAGTAACTTGTTTACCCTTGCAGTGGGGCCCTCTCTGTACTTGTTTTGTCTAGGGGCTGACGTGAGGTGAATGACTTGCCTTATTCCTTGTTGCCCCAGAAGCTGGCACTCATGAGGCATTGCAAAAAAATCGGACGGTCACAGGCATGACTATTGGAGGCACAATGGGATTTGTAGTTTCAGCACAGCTGAGGTGTCCAGGTTGCTTACCCCTGCTCTAGGATAATAGCTGGATAAGAGAGTAATGGACACTTAAGTATTCCTGTCCGTGAGATGAGATTTAACTTTTAAACATCAAGAAGCGGCATTCATTGTAAGCGATTTTCATCAGCATTTGAAATAGCTTAAAATCCTTTTGACTTTATTATCACTTTAAGCCATCGGTGGAGTTCTTTTATACAGACTGACATTTTAAGCTATTTTTTTATTGAACCAGTATACAATATTGTGTAAATGTTCTGTAGTGTTTTTCCCCCCCTACCATTTAGAATAATGAAACTGTAAACTAGTTTTGTAATGCAGAATGTAATTAAAATGTGTAAATTGTATTTAAGTTTTACTTTTAAATGCTTTTTATAGGTCAGGATTTTTTCTTTTGTAAAGTAGCTATCATTTTGTTTGAAATCCATATAGCCAGATTAGCCAGATATCACCCATATGTGTAGATATGTGTCAACTATGTGCATGTGTAATACATTTTTGGTCAATCCTACTAAATGTTTTCATGACAAATCTGTGTATTTTCGCTTAAGTTTTTTAAAATGTGATTCAGGATAGTTTTCTGTTCTTAAACATTATTCATATTTATTTACAGGAAGGTGCATCTGCCAGGAAGACTCAGACTCCTGCCGCACAGCCGGTGCCAAGACCAGGTAATTGCTGCAGTTTTGGGTCTTTGTGTTCACCTTTTATCTGGATATTTTTGTTCACTCGGCAGCCAAGTATTGAAACTGTTGCTCTTTCAGTATAGTTACTAATGAAATCTAAATTATTGCTCCATATGTACTTATAAATACATGTGGTTGCTTTATAGCAAGATTTAAACAATGGTTGCCAAAGGGATTCAGAAATATGTTACTGAATAGATTGTGTCTCCTCTGAAAAAAACATTAAAAAAAAGCCTCAGTAGTGTAGGTTAACCCCCCCACTTCTTTAGGGGTAAATTTATCAGTTCTTTATGGCTGCCAGGGTTGTACTCTTGATTTAGATATGTGATCTCACAGGTAAAAATTGCTGACTTGCAAGAAACAATAGCAAGCTCCTGAGCATGTTTCTTGAATACATTAAAGGAGAACTTCTCCTTAGGGTAACGGGAGGACACAAACTAGCGTCCTCCCGTTACCCTAAGCTCAGTATACCGCGAGCTACATTAAAGTAATCTTGAGTATATTTCTTTTGTTAATGGTCAGGACTAAAAGGGCCCGTTTACAGCATAACAGTGTGCTACAACACGCACGCTTTTTTTGAGCATTAAGACAAGTGACATGTCATTAAGGCATGTGTTAGGCAGCCTATCAGTGCACTTCAACAGACAAAAACTAGGTCCTGTACCATTTTCTTAAGCACAACATATGCATATTATACAACATATGTTGTGTTGTACTTTAATGCAAATTGCTCATTTTGAGAACTGTAGCCACACACACTCACACACTCTGTCACTTTTTATTACACCTTCATCAATGCTTCACTAAAGTGCTATTGGGGTACTGGATGCAAGTCTGTCTGGGGCTGGCTTTCTGGAAAATGTTGAATGTGCTTGGTAATGTCGGTGGGATGTTTTGCTTAATACAAGTAAAATGTGCTGCTGGGAAAATTTTTTCCTAAAAGGAACCTGTTGGTGTAGAAGTGGGGAAGCACATGTATTAAATCCGTAGACTCTATATATGAGTGGAGTTATGTGAACTCTCAGGTAATAATTGAGATAATGTGTCCCCATTTATTAAGGGTTAAGTTATGGTGATTGACATTAAATGTTAAGTAAAACTAAACGCTGGAGCCAGCTGCTCTCTGTGGTGACACAGTGGGCTGTTATTTGCAGACCATTAAAAATGTGTGAAACTCTCATTGGTAACTCAGGCATTGCTTAAAGATACAGAAACTGGACGTGCTATATGATGGGGTATCTAATACCTATAGATACTCCTTTTTTTTTTTTTTTTATTATGTCCTTTAGAAAATTCTCTAACATACTATATTTTAAAATAGTGTAAGGTTAACTTTTTCTACTCTGCTGTAATTGCCATAGTATTCTTTACTCATTGCGCATTATAGTGCAGGGCACAGTTACCAAAATTACTTGTATTTGCCAGGGATGCACTGATACCAGAACGAGTAAGAGTACCGATACTCTTCCTCAAGTACTCAATACCAAAACCTAGCTGCGACCCCAGTTTTGCTACACCAATGCCGGTACATATTCTGTGCTGCTGCTCTGCTCAGGGTGCTGGCCAGATGTCTCGGGGGTAAGGTCAGATGTGTGGAGGTCCTCAGGAGGGGGAGACATGTGGAGGGTCTCGGGTGTGGGCCAGCGGAAAAGCTTGGTTGCTAAGAAGGCTGCCGTGAGGTCCCCAGCAAGCACGGGACCTAAGGTAGCTGCTTCAGTTTAAATAATTAAAGCACTGTTATCTGGTTCTTTTATCAGAGAATTTGCACATGTACAAGTATTTGTGCAAATTCTCAGTATCTGTACCATGATGCATCACTAGAATTTGGCATGAGACCTAAATCATGAACACTGTAATTTCTTGTGGTTATTCAGTCATTTAGTTAAGTTGGGGCCGTTTAGGAATCCTGGCAAAAATGTCATATGTAGGTGTTCAACATATTTTTTTCTTTTGTTTGGATTTATCTTTCGAACATTTTTTTAAAAAAATCCCTTTTTTTTTTTTCTTTTGCATTTGCAAATACTTTTCACTCTTGGCTCCTCTGAATTCCATTAAAAGTAATTGTCTGTGGAGACTGTGCCTATTTTTAGCATTCGGGTGACTACTATCCTGAAATCTTTGCTTGTACTGAAAAACAAAATGAGGAGAGTAAGGGACAGAAGTTCAAGTGAGAAGATGAGCAGTGCGATAAAACGGTGAAATCTGACCAAGCTTTTCATAACGCCTGCAAGCCTGAAACTAAATCTTTTCCTTTTTTTTTTTTTTCTTCATTTACTTTTTTATGTAACAATTTGTGCAAAATTCTGATGAATGCTAGATTAAATGTTAATTCTATAGATGCAGATTGCTAATATAGTTAACCCGATGAGTTTATTCTCTTGCAGTACATTAGCTTTGGTCTATATGCAGACAAAACAAACAGACCTTGGTGACTAGGGCCAAATTTGCTTCACAGGTGAATAAGTTTCTTTCCTGACCCCTTACAGACAATGAGATCATTTTCTTCCACTAAAATGGTTCTATACTATCTTTGAACTGTAGGTGGTATTGGTTGTAATAAAAACATTTTTAAAAATAAGTACTGTCTTGTCAAATACAATACATATTTGTCAATACATTAAAGACTTCTATAGCCTAAAATCCAAACTCCAGGTAATCAGCCTTTTAGTTTTACTGTTATGTAAAAGAAAAAGTTTACTCCCACTGAGCTGTATCCCATTGCCAGGAACACTGTCCTATCCCGCAAATTTACATTTTTACCCAGACAATTTAGTTAACTCTTTATACTTCTGGCACTCCGTGGCTCTTGTACACAGAAGCCACAGCGATGTTTATACCCCCCCCCCCCCCCCCTCTCCTCCCCACTCACTCGTAAAAAAAAAAATTTGCTGTTTGCCCCCCCCCCCCCTCCTCTTGCCCATTCACATAGTGTCTTGTGTTCTGTGAACCGTTGACAGAATACAAGGCATTCTGTGAATGGACAAAGGAGAGGGGTGGATAAATGACACCTATGCAGTGTACGAGCTATACTTTCTGGCTGAATTAAACTGTAAATTTACCTGAATGGACAGTGATGCACCTCCCATTTATAGGTGACTTTTTTTTTTGCCTTTAACTACCCATCCTGTGCAAATGCTTCCCTATGGTGGTGGTATATTCTGCCTTCACCTATACACTATAGATGCCCCATTGTTATTTAGTACAATCTTTTGAACTTAAAAGCTCCTTTTGAAATTTTTTTTGCAGTGCCCTTTAAGCTATTAAACGTTTTTATTTTTTAGGGATACCAAGATTGGAACATTGATATTAGCATCTTCCATGACTCTTAGATGAGATCATGAAAATGTCTATCAAAAATGTAATAAATGTTATAAATATCCTTAAAATCCTCCTTATAACACTGTACACCTATTTGAGTTGTAAGATAGGTTGCTTTTGTTTTAAAGTCATAGTTACATATAGTTACATAGTATTTGAGGTTGAATAAAGACCTAAGTCCATCAAGTCCAACCTATGACTAAACCGGTTTAATTATTTTTTACTACAGAGACTCATATTGTTTTGACCCTGAAAACAGAACTCAATTTGCCCATTTCTTTTCTGGAAGAGTTTTGTATTTGTGTATTAACATTATTTCATTTGTTTCCTGTGTCCTCCTGATTTTTTATTTTTTGCCTATTTTTGTTTGCCTTTTGCCTCTTTCCAATTCTTATATATTGCTTAAAACTGATTTATACAGTGATAGTATTGTTCTTGTGTTGCACACAGGAGTTTAGCTTCCTGTTGGGGCCGAATTACACTTTTGTGTTGCATATTATGTGTATTAGCATGTTGAGCTGTAGGAGTCAGAAGAGTGGTTAATCCCTTTGCCCATTAGAACAGCCTGACACTTGGGTGGAGAAGGGGGGCTTGTGCTTGCAGTAAATACTTTTTTTTAGTTACACTAATAAACTTTTAAAGTGCTTGACCGTGAGCGTCCAGAGGCTGGGTGACACCCGGATCGGTTACCGGGTGTCACCCCGCCCACTCGCCGAGACGTCACTGTGCGTGATGACCTTGTCGCGCATTCACGGCGATCTTCTGATACCTGCCGGCGACCATCTTGGTGATGGACGCTGGCAGATAGGAGGGGACAGTCACCCGGCGGGATAAGGTATGCCGCCGTGTCCCCTCGCTCTCTCCTGATACTGTTGGGAGTTCGGTCCATGACCGAGCACCCACATTTTCAGAGATGAGACACCAAAATGACAGTCATTTTGGTGTCACTCCTCCAATGGTGTCACCCGGGTGCGGGCTGCACCCCCCTTGAGATGCCACTGTGCTTGACCAACCTGTGGACTTTGGTTCCTTGATTGTTCTAGTCAAGGATGAGGCTGGTCTCATCCAGCACCAAGAATATAGTTCGTAAGGGGATTTGGCCTCCCAGCAGTAGCAACCTCTTCTATTATCGCTGTTAATCAAGGAAACAAACCTCTTTTCAGCCTAAATGGCTACCAGATTTTTCATAGGTGTAGTGTCTCAAAAAAAAAAAAAGTAGTTTGAGATCAAGCAAATACATAAAGAGGACACATGAGAACCCCTGGTTTCAAATGTAAAAAAACAGGCTTTTACATTAGACTAGCAATCTCTGTGTTAGCCCAAAATGAGCTTGGGGAGAAAGTATTTAAAACCTTATTAATAATAGAAAGTTAAAGGCACTAACAAGGTTATATAACTGGGAGCGCAAGTAGGTTAATTCACATGCACCGTACATGACACAGAATAAAATGAAATTGGCTTTGGATGGTAGGAAACAGGTATTATGGTATCATAATATAAACTCCCCTTGCAAAGACTAATTAAAAGTCAATAGGATAAGCTTTATCTAAATAAGAGACTGAATGAAACTTGTATATAAGCATATAAACTGTCACACTTGTGCAGCTGGATGTTGACAGACAGCAGTCATGCATATGCTAATTAACAAGGATGGTCTCAGAGATGCTAACTAAAATATTAATAGAAGTACATTCGCAAAGTGCCAAGCTTTGTGTCTGATTTTTACATAAGGTTTTTTTTTTATTAAAGCAACATTGAAAATTAACAACATTGATACCTTGTAGGAATTAGATTAGTTAGTAACATCTTTTAAGATTGAAAAATAATATACATAACACATTTTATAACCTTAAAATGTGTCTGCATCTGTTAGGAGGGTGAATGCAATGAACAGTACCTAAAACTCGCATAAGACCAGTGCTTGTACGGTATGTGCTGGGTGCTACAGAACACTTTGCAGTGTAATCTTTGAGGTCTATTTATAAATGTTTGTTTTAACACAGCTTTTATGCAAAAGTTGCTCTTTTTATTTTTTGTATTGCTTGTGAAAACTCTGAATTCCGTTTTGATGTATTTAACCTTCTGTGAAATCATAAAAAGACTCCTGTACATATGTATAGTGAAACATTAATTTCTTAATCGTACATTGCAGGGCATAGGTCTCTTTGGTTATGCTGCCACCTTCAGCAGATTGGACACAGACACAATAAAGCTAAAAAGGCAGCCTAGCATGACTCCTCCCACTCCTACCGTACCAAGCATGTTTTTGCTGAGGACCTTATGAGAACAGGTTTCTTCCCTCTGTTCTGACACTTGAACTTCCCTCTGTTTCTCTTCTCTTGAACTTCCTGGCTGCTACAAAGCTACTGAGACAGTTTCACAACTTATGGATCATGAGGACCATACCCTGCTGAAGGGAAGATTTGTGGTTGGCCTGTAATGTTTTGTGCACTGGATCTTGCGTTCAGCGCTCACTTTGGCATATATACAACATGATAACTTTGTTCCAGGGTGCTGTACAGGGCTGTGGAACTACCCTTGGTGTAACCTGGTCCCTGAAGACCTCTTAAGGGGTATGCCCACTTGGGGTGAAGCTTGCTGGATGGGGCTTGCCCCTTAATCCTGCCTTGCTTTATGTTCTGCATGACACCGCTGTGGTAAGTCAAGACTTCTGCCTTATGGGAGCCCACTGTTGCTGCTGCTCCATTCCCTTAAGGGTTAAACATTGGATTTCCTTGTTTTCCCTTGCAGGTCCTGCTATGCAACTTGCAGTGGGGAACGTTTCAGTCTGCCAGACTCTGGTGTGTGGTTCAAAGCTATTACTCGATATGCTGGATCTATTTTAATGTATATTGTTGTCTTTCAACAGGTAGAGTTATTGCCTGTAGTTCTGTGCTATTGTGTCAATAGGGTTGCTGATATTATGTCATTTATCAAGAATGGGACTCCTTTTTTTTTTTTTTGATAATTTCTTGTCTCTGTGGACATAAAAGATGTTTACTTGCTCATCATTATTTTTCTGCATTATCGGCACTACGTGCCTTTTGCTGAGGACATAGAACAATATCAATTTGTTGCCCTTCCATTCAGCCTATCTGCTGCACCTAGTGTATAAGCAAAGGTGCTATCCCCATCCTTGCTCTGCTCTCAGGGTTTCCCCATACTGGATGACTTTATGCAGAGGGAGCGGTCGCTGCAAACTCTGTGAGCTAATCTCCTAAGGACAGTACAGACCCTGCAGAAATTTGGTTAGGTCCTTAATCTTCACAAAACAACAATGCATCAGACTCTCTGCTTAATTATCTGGGCCTCACTTTGAACCCAGCCCTGTGCAGGGACTTTATTCCCCCAACCAAGCTCCACTTCCTCTGCTTCACACTTGAAAATTTGGGGATCTCTTGATACCAAGCCAAGGTCGGGTAGACCAAGAAAGATTGCAGCCAAAACTGTCAGAAGAATAGTTTGGGGTTTAAACAAATACCCACAGGTAACCTCAGAAGAAATAGTGCTCTGGAAAAAGATGGTGTGGTTGTTTCAAGAAGCACAATACGATGATTCTTGAAGAAAAATTAGCTGCATGGCCGAATTGACAGAAAGAAGCCTTTACTACGCTAATGCCACAAAAAAGCCCGATTTACAATCTGCCCGACAACACCTTGACACGCATCACAGCTTCTGCCACACTGTAATTTGGAGTGACAAGAAGCGCAAAGAAACGGGCAATGTTGAGGACCGTAGACGTAGTGGTCGGCCATGGAAACGTAATGCACCAGATGAAAGACTACATGTTTACTTCCCTTCAACATAGGAAAATAGCCAGCTGTAACATACTTACCTAGCCACGCTTTGGGTTAGCCTCCAACCCCGCCTACTCCTGCGGCGTCACGCTGCTCCTCCTCCCTTAACCCAGCTGTCTGAATAAAGCCGCAGCTTTTGAAATGCTCAGTGTCTAGGCAATGTACTTTACACTGCGCATTTCCCTGCAAATGGCCTTACCTCTCCACCTGTTCCATCCAGTCTGCAGTTTAATCTGGACACCCGTTCTCATTCCCTGACTGCAAGTGCACAGTAACCCCTCAGCCACCAGGACTGCATGATCAGAGTTTGGTCCTCAGATCACTGAACCTGCCGGCACAGGGAACCACCATTTCTCTGCTTCTCAGATTGCAACACAACCCAGCAATCCTCATCCTCCTAGACACACTGCAGCTGATTCCTCCACTCATCTATGAAAAACTTCCACCCTCCCCAGAGCAGCTAACTGCAAGTACAGTTATTAGGATGCTTATTGCTGTTAATCCACTATATATGCTGTTGCATCTCTGGTGAATGGTTACTAGTCGCCCTGTTCCCAGGGTTATACTGTGTGCTATAAACCAAGAACTTAATCTCCTGTGTGAAGCAATACAGACTTACTCGCTGAGTCTGGGTGCTAACCCTCTCATCTGAGGGGTATGATTTAATACCACTTGCTATAAACTACAAGGACTTTTGCTTGATAATTTCACAACCCTGTCTGAAGTAATATAGATTGTTTACACTTACCCAGGACTTGCAAAATCCCCATAACCACATACCCACATAAGTTTACATTGTGTACTTCTGAGATCCTGCTAATTAGCTGACTGCACATAGTTCCTTGAAGCTAAGAGACGCACAGGAAGTAGAACCTATCCACATCTGTGGTTCATACCAGGTAAAGTACCCTGTTACATGCGTTACACCAGCAGTGCCATCAACGAACTGGCGGGACCCAGGTACACACCCATCTACTGTCGGGAGAAGTCTGGCCAGAGGTGGTCTTTATGGAAGAATTGCAGCCCAAAAAAAACCAAAAACATACCTACGACATGGAAACAGGGCCAAGTGACTCAACTATGCACTAAAACATACAAACTGTGGTGCAGAAAAATGGCAGCAGGTGCTTTGGACTGATCAAAATTCTAAATATTTGGCTTTAGCAGGAGGCAGTTTGCTTGCTGATGAGTGGTACAATAAGGAATGTCTGCAGGCAGCAGTGAAAGCATGTTGGAGGTTCCTTGCAAGTCTGGGGCTGCATTTGTGCCATTGCAGTTGGAGATTTGGCCAGGATCAATGGTGTCCTCAATGCTGAGAAATACAAGCAGATACGTATCTATCATGCCATACCATTAGGGAGTCGTGTGATTGGCCCCAAAGTTATTCTGCAGCAGGGCAACGACCCCAAACATACAGCCAATGTCATTAAGAACTGTCTTCAGCATAAAGAACGAGTACTGGAAGTGATGGTTTGGCCTCCACAGAGTCCTGATCTCAAGATCATCAAGTCTGTCTGGGATTACATGAAGAGACGGAAGGATTTGAGGCAGCCTACATCCACACAAGATCTGTGGTTCTCCAAGATGTTTGGAACAATCTACCTGCTGAGTTTCTTTAAAAACTGTGTGCAAGTGTACCTAGAAGAAATGATGCTGTTTTGAAGGCAAAGGGGGGTCACACCAAATATTGATTTGGCCTTCTCTTCTGTTAATTTACTTTTTCCATTTTGTTAATTGATAAAAAAATTAACTAAACACTTTGATTTCTGAAAGCATTCCTAATTTACAGCATTTTTTTCACACCCGCCTAAAACCTTTGCGCAGTACTGTGTGTGTGTGTGTGTGTGTGTGTGTGTGTGTGTGTGTATGTAGTTCTAATCAACAATGATCAATATGAGTAACAATAAAGCTCAACAATTAGTGAAAGATGATGCTTTTATATAAAAAAGCATATGCACTCTTAATGTAATTGAGAGCTGAAAGTACCTCTTGTGTCAATTTAATGTTATTGCTACAAAGTATGCTTGTTCATAAAAACAATGCTATATTCCCACTTAAACACTTCCTCTGCTTGTTTTTGTTTTTTTTTGGTAATCTTCTCCAGGACTCTCTTATGCCCTTTGTGGGTTCCATGTAGGTGAACGTTCAGCCACTACCAATCAACCAAGCCTCACAAAAGAAACCCATATTCCAACCACGGGTCATTTTAGAATCAAAGATCACAGCACCTCGACTTTCTCGACTTTGTATCACTAATTTTGGCCTGGACAGAACTTCATTTTCCAACCCTGACCACTGGGCACATTCCAGGTATGGAAAATTAGTGGTTGGAGTTCCTCAGTCATCGCCTGGATTCCAGAGAGTGGTCTGTCCATCCAGAGTTGTTAAGAGACCTGTTGCAGGTGGATGACTCCAGATGTGAACCTCCTGGCTTTTAGGTTCAACAACAAACTGAAAAGATTTGTTTCTACAACGAGGGATCCTTGGGCCTTTGCAGTAGATGCCCTGGTGACACACTGGGATAAGTTAACTTGATCTATGCTTTTCCTTCTCTAAAGCCGCTTTCTAGTCTATCTGCTAACTACTCGCACGTGGTCTAGCTCCTTGCAGACTCTCTATGGGTCCTCCTATATCGGCTGTTTTGTCCCAGGGACCAATCCACCACCCACTCATTTTGCTAGCTTTAACGGTTAGACAGTTGAAGCCCAGGTCCCAAGGGATGGGGGACTGTTGATTGGTCATACCTATGCTCTTGATTGCTAGGAAGTTTGACCTCTCGCATTGCTAGTCTTCCATTGCACTTGAAATACAAAGTTTCCAACCAGGGAAATATTCTATGGGATAACTGTTGGACTTTCTCCAGTCTGATCTAGATCATTATTTGCCCTTGAGCACCATCAAGGGTCAAATTTCAGTCTTGGTGGTTCTTGTTCAGGGGGGTTGCTCACATTGTTCCTCCTGTACATTTTCCAGTGGCTCCATGGGATTTAACCCTTGGAGTGATCGCTTCTGCCAGGTGTATTTCTGAGTTGGAACCTTGACCTGTAAGGAACCATTTTTTGTGTTGCACTAGAAGGTAGTATTGAGGCATAGAGCCTCCTTGCTTCCTGAGGTGTTTACTTCCTTCTACCTTAACCATTACTGGCCCATGTGCCCCCTCTGTGCCGGCCCATGTGCTCCCTTTCTAGAGCTTTCTTGCCTCGCACTCCTAAATAAAGGCCTTCGTTCAGGGGGTTGCTCACATTGTTCCTCCTGTACATTTTCCCAGTGACTCCATGGGCTTTATCCCTTGGAGTGATCACTTCTGCCAGGTGTATTTCTGAGTTGGTGGCTTTGACCTGTAAGGAACAATTTCTTGTGTTATACTAGGACAATGTAGTTTTGAGGCATAGAGCCTCCTTGCTTCCTAAGGTGTTTTCTTCCTTCCACCAGGAGATTCTTACTATCTCTGTGTCCTACCCCAAAACATCAGAAAGATTTCTCTCCTTTGAGTGGATGTAGTATATGCAGTTAGAGTTTACCTCCTCTGCTATTGCCAATTTTCACCAATATTTACACTTTTTGTTTTTTTAATACATTTTATTGCTGTCACTACTGACCATATGCTCTCACTGTCACTACTGACCATATGCTCTCACTGTCACTACTGACCATATGCTCTCACTGTCACTACTGACCATATGCTCTCACTGTCACTACTGACCATATGCTCTCACTGTCACTACTGACCATATGCTCTCACTGTCACTACTGACCATATGCTCTCACTGTCACTACTGACCATATGCTCTCACTGTCACTCCTGACCCTATGCTCTCACTGTCACTACTGACCCTATGCTCTCACTGTCACTACTGACCCTATGCTCTCACTGTCACTACTGACCCTATGCTCTCCCAGTCTGAGTACTGACCCATATGCTTTTTCTGGCACCTGTTTCTACTAGGTGCCATCCAGTGGTAACTTGTGGAACTGCAGTCAACAAAACTGCATATAAAGTGCTCAAATAA
>NW_017307383.1:428081-430328 GCF_000935625.1 Nanorana parkeri
ACTGTATTATAGTATGAACAGACATGGATATGCTATATTTCCTGGTCATTTTAAATGTTACAAACCTTTGCATGTTATGTCTGGAACTTGACACAATCGGAGAAAGGTGATCACAGAATCAAGGCTTGATACTTAAAGAATACTTGTAGAATGCATGCATGAAGAAGCGTTTGACAGAAGACACATACAGACTCATCTGTAATAAGTCTGCCAATCGGCAGACACTTTAACTCCCCTCAACTCCTTCCTGACCAAAGAAGCAGGTTGCAAGGTTCACTAATATAGCACCTCTAGATTAATCCTGTATTTTACAAAGTACAAACAGTGCCTGGCTCAGAATCTTCATACAAGGAAACAAATTCATCCCTGACTGAGATCTACTATTTGGTGTTATACCCATTTAATTAGTTCACGGACTACCAATGTTAATGGTGTTTTGTACAGATTTTACTTTGCTTCAGCATGATGGTCATGAGACTTTACGTTTAAGGTAGAAGTTGTTGGTAAGTGTCGAAGGTGACACTTTAATTAAACTTAAGTTAAACTGTTTAGAGCCAACCTTTTTAAATTGTTGTTGGAATGACCCAAATGCCACCTTGACACTTAGGATTTTATACACATAAGCTAAAGTAGTTTAGAGCAACATTATCTCTAAAAAATACCACCTTGTGTCAAACACAAACTGCAACAAAAATAAAGGAATTCCAATGAGTTGAAGTTAATCATTTTTAACTTTTTTATCTACCTCTCATACCCATTATATAGCCAAAAAATTAGATATCCATGGCTAGCTATCAACAGAAATAAGTTCCAGCACCTTTAAATAAGTTCTTTCCCAGTACAACCACCTACACTCCCATGCTCTTTTGACACTATTTTTGTATAGCTCATCTGTTTCTTAAAATATTCTCTTGCTGCAGTAACCTCCTCCAATGCTCGTAACTAAATGTACAGTGGCATTGTTTTCTTTAATAGTATAACTAAAATGCAATGAAAGGTTGATTTAAAAAAAAAGTACCTTGTTATACATAACCTCAAAATGACATTTGGATATTTTTAATGCATTGTTGATGTGCCATCTTTTTCTTGCAGTTCTAGCATTTTCATTTTTTGTTGTAATTTCCTGTATGTTACTCCCACTCAGAGCCGGCTTGAGATGGCTGTAGTACAGTGTCTGGTTGGCAGTTTGGTTGCTGATGTGTACAGTGCTCTGGGCAGTGTCATTAACAATTAAGTTCTTTGTTTAAAAGTTATCTTGTAGATTGCCGTTTTGGCTTCAATATGTAGTTTTCTTTCATTTTCAGATATTTTAAATAGTAAAGGAATAGTAGTAATAGTAAAGGAAGTAAAATACATTGTTAAAAAGGTTCTGTTTTGATTTACTCTCAGAGCAAACAATATCTCCCACAGTTCAGTAGGTTAAAGGTTTAGCACAGCACAATTATAACACTTAAAACATTTCTGTAAATATACTGCAACTGTTAGAACTTTTTATTTTTTATTTAAAAGATCAGAACTTTTTGTTAAATTTATTTAAACATCAGAAAGCGCATCAAAGATGGACTGTTTATATGCAAGCAATGATCAAACCTCATGATTTTTTGAACTCTTAACTTATTTTGTATTATACATTTATGTACCACCATCAGGGCTCTAAAACAACTTGTCCTCTCGTCCGTGACGAGAGGACACCAATGCCAGACGAGTCACAGCGCATGCCAGCTTAACCGCTTCTAGGATGCGAGCGGGCGTTTTTAGACGTCCTCAATTGTGAACGCCGCTGGGTGGCACGTGCACGAAAACTGCTTAAATTGTAAACTGCCAGAGATGGCTGTTTACATACAACTGGTCTGGCGGCTGTAGAGCCTTGGATCGCTTGTATAATGCGTGCGGGTGTGCAGCCCCCCCTCCACCGCTGCCAAACCCCGTTGTGTCTGGTGAGTGCTTGGCACCCGCAGGTTGGCTCTGTCACTCATTGGAGATCAGCGGGAGATCGTCACATGATCTCCCGCTGATCTCTTCCTCGTTCTCTGAATGCAGGAGTGATGCATATTACATCACTTCCGCATTCAGCTGTCATTCTCAAGCTTCTGTAGCTGGAGATCACCTTCTTTGGGGGGTCCCTAGGTGACAGGGGTCCTAGAGACACCTGATGCCTCCATAAAGGGGACCCGTCTGTGTAAATTGTCTAAAATAGGGGGATTCCTAGCCCCCTATGTGATTGCAATAAAGTTTAGGTGAGAATTT
>NW_017307383.1:430569-445465 GCF_000935625.1 Nanorana parkeri
TTGTGCCTCAAATGTTGCATATTAACGCGAACGTCAGAGGGAGGACAATTTTAGGGCCATTAATCACTATTGACACGAAACTGATGAGCAGTAAAAGCTTTTAAAGTTGCCTGTGGCCAATTTTGGGTGTGGTATTTTTTTGGCGATTCACTGACGCACTCAATTTTAAATTTTGACACGTTTGGTGTCTATTTACCTGACGTGACCCTGTCCTTTTTTATATTTTACCAAAAATAAGGGTAGGAATTAAAGGAGAACTATGAGGTGAGTGCTTTTCACTCACATCATAGTTCTAGCCGACCTGTGACAATGAGACTGTCACAGGTCGGCTCAGTAGATCGGGAGGTGAGCAAACACATACCCGGTTCACTCACCTCTCAAAACACTGACCCCATAGTTCTATGTTTTTTTAACATAATGTAGGGAAAACTTTTTTTTTATCTCCGAAATTTATGGTACTTTTTTCATTTGTTTAGTAAAACATGAAAAATCCCCAGTGGGGATTAAATACCACCAAAAGAAAGCTCTATCTGTCCCAAAAATTTTGTTTTAGTACAGCATTGTTTGACGGAATAAAGTACAGCATTGTTTGTCAGTCAGTAGCGCACCGCTGAATCCTGAAAAATGTACTGGCCAGGAAGGGGGTGAGACACCCTAAAAATGTTCAAGCTGTAACAATCATGTTACCCTCATGTTAAATGTGGCTTGAAGCACAGCTATAAATGTGAAAGTCTATACTCTGGCAGAGTTTTAGACTTTTGCTTAGACTTCTTTTTTAGGTTTTTAACTTCAATTCCTTTCTATTATGTTGTGCTTTTGCTATAGGGTAGAAGAAGTAGAATTAAGCTACTGGTTTACTATGGCTTGTTGCGCTTTGCTCATTTGCCATACGATAAGTGATCAGTGTGAAGCATTTATTTCTAAATATTCAGGGACATAATCATTATTGTGAAGTTGTTCCTGGGCTTATAATTAGAAGGCACAAGCGTATTAAAGGTATAGACCAGTCAAAGTTTTTTTTTTTTGTTTTTTTTTTTTATACATGCAAATGGTGAACAGCCAACCTGCACAGGGCTTCTGCTTTATGAATTCTAAAACGAACATTTTATTAGTATTCTGGTAGCATTGCCTTGGTCAGGCTTTTCATAAAGAGGCATTTTTTTTTAAATTGTATTTTTAACTGTGCCATCAACCGCTTCTGACTGATATTCTCACACGTTGGCAATTAAATTTGAGAAACTCTCACTGTATGTGCTCCCATTCATACAGCATACCTGCAAAATAACGGATTGGCTGCAATCACTCTTTGGTTGATGATTTCCCATCATGTACCTTTGGAAAAAGTCAATCTAATGATAGACCTCACAATTTTAGGGCCATTAATCACTATTGACACGAAACTGATGAGCAGTAAAAGCTTTTAAAGTTGCCTGTGGCCAATTTTGGGTGTGGTATTTTTTTGGCGATTCACTGACGCACTCAATTTTAAATTTTGACACGTTTGGTGTCTATTTACCTGACGTGACCCTGTCCTTTTTTATATTTTACCAAAAATAAGGGTAGGAATTAAAGGAGAACTATGAGGTGAGTGCTTTTCACTCACATCATAGTTCTAGCCGACCTGTGACAATGAGACTGTCACAGGTCGGCTCAGTAGATCGGGAGGTGAGCAAACACATACCCGGTTCACTCACCTCTCGATCCTGTCACGGCTCTCTGCCGTGACAGGGGAGGGGGCTGGATTCCCCTCTCCCCGCTCCGATCTGCCAGCGCTGACTGGCGGAACGGACGGTGAGGGGGCGGGTACAGCTGGCTCTGCCTCTAGATAGGCAGAGCCAGCTGTCACTCACGCAGCTGGGCGGATCCCGTCATCTAAGTCGTGATCCGCTCCGGCTGCGGCGTCTCAGTATACCGCGAGCTGTAGGTCGCGGTATACTGAGCTTAGGGTAATGGGAGGACGCTAGTTTGTGTCCTCCCGTTACCCTAAGGAGACCTATGGGGAAAAACACTGACCCCATAGTTCTATGTTTTTTTAACATAATGTAGGGAAAACTTTTTTTTTATCTCCGAAATTTATGGTACTTTTTTCATTTGTTTAGTAAAACATGAAAAATCCCCAGTGGGGATTAAATACCACCAAAAGAAAGCTCTATCTGTCCCAAAAATTTTGTTTTAGTACAGCATTGTTTGACGGAATAAAGTACAGCATTGTTTGTCAGTCAGTAGCGCACCGCTGAATCCTGAAAAATGTACTGGCCAGGAAGGGGGTGAGACACCCTAAAAATGTTCAAGCTGTAACAATCATGTTACCCTCATGTTAAATGTGGCTTGAAGCACAGCTATAAATGTGAAAGTCTATACTCTGGCAGAGTTTTAGACTTTTGCTTAGACTTCTTTTTTAGGTTTTTAACTTCAATTCCTTTCTATTATGTTGTGCTTTTGCTATAGGGTAGAAGAAGTAGAATTAAGCTACTGGTTTACTATGGCTTGTTGCGCTTTGCTCATTTGCCATACGATAAGTGATCAGTGTGAAGCATTTATTTCTAAATATTCAGGGACATAATCATTATTGTGAAGTTGTTCCTGGGCTTATAATTAGAAGGCACAAGCGTATTAAAGGTATAGACCAGTCAAAGTTTTTTTTTTTTGTTTTTTTTTTTTATACATGCAAATGGTGAACAGCCAACCTGCACAGGGCTTCTGCTTTATGAATTCTAAAACGAACATTTTATTAGTATTCTGGTAGCATTGCCTTGGTCAGGCTTTTCATAAAGAGGCATTTTTTTTTAAATTGTATTTTTAACTGTGCCATCAACCGCTTCTGACTGATATTCTCACACGTTGGCAATTAAATTTGAGAAACTCTCACTGTATGTGCTCCCATTCATACAGCATACCTGCAAAATAACGGATTGGCTGCAATCACTCTTTGGTTGATGATTTCCCATCATGTACCTTTGGAAAAAGTCAATCTAATGATAGACCTCTGTGTGAGGGAATAGGGCTGGCCATGGATCCAAATTTTGCTCTGTGTACCCAGCTTTAGTCAGATAAACCAGCATGTTTTAGGTTTTTTCATTTTTGAACCGCTTCCAACAATATTCTTAGCTGCATTTCATTTTCTTGTGAAAGAAGTGAAGTCTAAAGCAATCTTAAACAAAAGTACCATCAAGAAATTGTGTCTGATTGATGAAAATTGCAATGCTGGTTAAAAACTCCATCCACGTTTAAAAGAAAAACTAACCTTAAAAACATTACCATCTTCAGTTTTTTCCTACTAGATATAAAGCATCAGTCTTATCTTATGCACTCTATGCCTTTTTGGAGTAATATTTTTCCCCTTACGTTTGCTATTGCTTCCTGCAGCGTTCATGCTCATGGTATTTCACGTTAGTCCAAGTGTGAAATGTTTATCAACCCTTGAAAGATCATAGTGCGTGTCAGGCTTATCTCAGTGATTCAGAGGAATGGCAAATGGTTTGGAGCTGCCAGGCTTTATAAAGCATGGAGACACGTTTTATATATTTTAACAGCTCAGCTCAGAGCCCATTGCTGTTGATGGTTAATGATATTGGTTGCATTTAAAATGTAGCGAGAAGTGTGGACTTTTTTTGTTGTTCCCACTTTCTTTTGTTCCCATGCATGTTTTTGTGTCTAGTGCTTTTTTTTTTTTACAGACTTGCAGCATATTTCATAGTATACAAGTTGCGATGGCAGAACCTGTTTTCATGGCCACAATAAAGAATCATGGGCAAAAGTAAAACAAATCTTATGTGCATACATACACACCCACAGCAGCGACCAGAAAAGCTTGTTTTTTGTTTAGTTTGTAATTAATTAAACGGGAGCATGAGAGCAGCCTTATAGGCTCCAAAAACAACTCATCTTGATACTTTACCTTAACAATTGTTGTATGGTAACTGCAGTTTTACAATGCTATAGAAAAAAAAATTGAAATGGTAACCGAAACCCCCAGTGCAAATCAGGGCTGCTTTGCACTGCTTTTGTAGTATCCTATGCATTGCTGTTGTCAACAGCGATGCCAGTTATCTCCAGCTCTGAGCAGGTCATTGGATCTTCCATTCCCTGTGCCTGAACACTGCTGTAGAGGATCCCTGGCACATGTGGAGGACATCACTGCCAGGTGCCAGTCAGCACAAAGCAGAATTTAGTCTGCATCTGATGTTGCTTACCATTTTATTCATAGGGTTTGGGGGTTGGAGTACTTCAAAACTACAAATACCCTTACATTTTTAAATTATGTACATTTTGATTTAGTTATTACACATACTATAATGTCACTCCGGTACTAATTGAGGTTGGATTTGTTTTCTCTTTTTTTTATGCAGTATCACAGGCAAGGCCTCCACCCAATCAAAAGAAAGGTAAGATATATGTATATTCTATATATAATTTGGTGTGTGTTTTTTTTTCTTCTTCTGTAGGGGTGCAGAAAAGCAGCCCATAGTGTCAAATGCAGTTAGTG
The DNA here is from genome assembly GCF_000935625.1 of Nanorana parkeri. NCBI lineage: Eukaryota > Metazoa > Chordata > Amphibia > Anura > Dicroglossidae > Nanorana > Nanorana parkeri. The sequence goes on from NW_017307383.1 coordinate 435,056, forward strand.
CTTAATGGTTGCCCTTGGTTTTATCTCGGACATGTAGAAGAATTGTGTGCTTTTTGTCAGTGTTTGTTTGGGAAGGCATGGCTTCCACCATTTTTTAAAAAAAAACTGAAAAATAGTGTTTGTCTTGAGATATAGTTTGCATTTTAGCTTCCCTGTTAGCTTCAGGACTGAGGCTGATTTTTAGTAATGGATTAAATTTAGAAATCTAATCTGTTCAGCTACCAGAAACTCTGAAAGTTTCTCTGTTTTTTAGAATTTTTTTCTTAGTTTCAACTTTTTTCTTGCCTTGCATAGTAAAGACTTAACTTTATCGACTTCAATTCCAGGTTCACGTACGCCTATAATAATTATACCAGCTGCTACAACTTCCCTGATAACCATGCTGAATTCTAAAGATCTCCTTCAGGATCTTAAGTGAGTAGTTTATCCTTGGTACATGTACTGCTAACTGATATAATAATGATATAGAAGCCCAGTGCCAAGTTATTCGGACCTGTCAAAACATTTTAAGACATCCTGATGGTATCAAAGCTTGCTCAGCCATTCTCATTCCCCACCCCTTCATTTTGGCCAGTTATGCATCCTATCATAGTGGTTTATGGGCCAATAGGCAGCAGGCAAGTGTTTGGCACTACCAGGTAATGTTGGAGCTTTGCTTGATCAGGACAGCCCAGCATGCAAGGTATTAAAAGCTATTTGTACATATGAAATATCTGCTCTGCAAATGGAAAAAAAAAAGCTCCCGACAGGAATTGTGGCAGTTACTTTAACATTGTTTTGTCGTGTGTTTACTGCCTCATGGCAAGAATCGGCAGCTGGACTCCAGCAGTGGACAGGTTAGTTGGAGCCTGTTCACTGTTGAAGTGCTCTAAAAAGTAGACACATCACATACTTGCTTTCAAAATGTTTCCGTTGGTGAACCTACAGGAGCATACACAAGAATTTGCACGTCAAAGGAGCACAGGGGCAAAGTATCTTTTACAGGAATAGATCTACAGACTGTTTCAATAATGCCTTGCTTATTAGGACATCTACTGCATGTGGAACTAAACGTTTTAATAGTAAATACACCATATTTCTGTGTTAGTGTTTGTAGTTTACTAAACCAAATGTTCCTACATAATGTCATTTAAATAGTTAATGAGATTACATTTTCTAAAAGATAATGTAGGATTAAGTAGTCTGCCAATATTTGTTAACCTCAGTTCTCGAATTATCCTGACAAGTCTTGTTAAGTTTCGTACATCACAGGACATAAGTAATTCTGTCCCACTTCCAGCCTGCTTCAGTTTTTTGCTAATGTCCCTAGGGGATGGACATCTTTGTTTTCTGAGAGAAGCACATCCTTTCTGTTTTGCACCTACCTGCTTACAAATCTTATAGCTAATTTTCTTAAACTGCTCACAGCCAGTGTGGCACCTAATGGTAGCTATCCGGGTGGGTTTTCCCATTGGCAGACCATGCCCTGACCCTGCTTGGAGGAACAAATGGGGCTGGCCTATAATGTGCTCAGTCACGAAACCCTGTGTTTGGCGCCTTCCTTGGCAGTTTGTGCAATGAGTGTGGCTAGCGGGTAAGCCTCAGCCATCTCCCGCAGGTGCCCAAGCGGTATGCCTCTGGTGAGACGTGAAGGTTGTTTTTTAAGGTGTTAAATTTGGCGCCATAATTTTTTTCCATAATACCTAGGGGCTGGAAACCATGCCTACACAGCCTCCTCACCAGGTACTGTACTGCACATGTGCCTGCTATTTTTTCATTTCTGGTGTGCCCTTTCTTGCGTGACCCACTCTTCGGCTGCTACAATTCTGCATGCACAAGGAAAAAGCCTCACTGCCACATACTGCACATCACTCTTGTTCAAGCCTGGGTCACCCTTTGCTGCCAACAGTGTCTGGGCACGGGGCACCCTTCTCACCTCTGGCTGTGAGTTTTGTGGGGGTATGCACATGGCAGATTATAGGCATGGGGCAACTGTGGTTGGGCAAATGCACACAGTCTGATTGCCGCTCAGGCGAGGCCACCTTTTATTTCTGTTAGTCCCATGCTGTGCTCCCTATCCCCTTCACTGTTAGCATCAGGGTCTCCTCTGCTCCCTCTGGGTCACCCTTCTCGGATTTGGTTTGTAGAGAGAAATTCACTGCCATTATGAAGAATTTTATGGGGAAGATAGCTGATCTCTTTGATATGGCCTGTGTTCACACTTTTTGAACGAAAGGAAGATGAGAATATTTTCTCTAAGCTAAAGGACACAATTTCTGTCCCTGTGGACACGATCCACACTTTACAGTACAACAGTATACAGTGCAAATAACCAAGAGGATCATTTCAAAAGAACTTGAAAACTAGCCAAGCATTCCAAGCAACAATAAGTGATAATGCTATTAGCAGTTGAAAATTACTTTATACAGAGGTCGTGGTGGAGTTATACCAATGGACCCACGGATACTATTTGCAATCAAATTTAGCTATAGCTCCGTCCCTATAGGATAAGATTATGTTGTATTGATGGTCTAATTTAACAATTTGAGAATGTTTTGCTTATACAGGGGGCTAAAGTATTCTTCCAATGTCTGACTCTAGTTTAATTTAGCTGCTAGCAATATATGAATTACCAGGTTCACGTACGCCTATAATAATTATACCAGCTGCTACAACTTCCCTGATAACCATGCTGAATTCTAAAGATCTCCTTCAGGATCTTAAGTGAGTCGTTATTCATTTTAGATGGTACAGGTACTGCTAACTGATATAATGATATAGAAGAGCCCCGGCTCTGCCCCAGTGCCAAGTTATGTGGATCTCTCCAAAAATGTTAAGTCATCCTGATGGTATCAAAGCTTTCTCAGCCATTCTCAATCCCCACCCCTACATTTTGACCAGTTAGGCATCCCATCATAGTAGTTTATGGGCCAATAGGCAGCAATATATGAAGTACCAAGCTGCGGATGGAAACAGGGAGTAGATCTATTCTAATAGAAAGAATGGCTAAAAAATGGGTTGGGTTCTATGAAGATCCCAGTTATATCTGAGATTCTTTTAAAAATTTCCCTCCAGAAGCTTCTAAAACGACAATCCCATGAGATGTGGTATAAGCTGCCCATTTGCCCACAACCCCTCAACCCCATGAGATGACGAGGGAGCATGAAGCCGACTTCCTGGCCAATCACAATGCCGGGCGCTGCATCATTACACAGCACCTGGATTCCTGATTGGCCAGCTTCCTGACCAATCAAGAGGCCGGGCAGTGCGTCATTACACGTTGCCCAGCTTCTTGATTGGCCGGGAAGTCGGCTCCATGCGCTCTCATCACAAGTGACGAGAGCATGGAGTCGCTTCCCGGCCAATCGGGAACCCAGGACGTGTAATGATGCACTGCCCAGCTTCCTGATGCAGGAAGTATCTGGCTAGGCATCGGAGCATTTGGGCAAGTATGAGTACTCGCCCAAATACTCGGTATCGGCACCGATATCGATACTAGTATCAGTATCTGTGCATCCCTAATGCTAACCTAGCCGACCAAGACAGATATGATCTCTCCATGGATCACCTGAAAAAGGTTGGTAGTCCTTTAATTTTAAGGAACAGCGGGATTGAGTTACAATCAGGGATGCACCGATATCGGTGCCGATACCGAGTATTTGGTCGAGTACTCGCCCAAATGCTCCGATGCCTAGCATGAGTACTGCTCGGCGAGTACCAAAAAAAAAATTATCGGTACTCGGTACCAAAATACCGGTATTGGTGCATCCCTAGTTACAATGATGCCTGAATAAGAAATCCTCATATCTTTCCAAGTGTAAGGGAAGGAGGTCTGTAATGTGGATCTGATCCGTGGGTCCAGGCCTAGGTCAAGAATATAGGATTTAGATTAACTTTTATAATACCAAATTTGACTGAGCTAAGTAGCGCACAAACGGCAGCCAAGGATTTTTCAGGGTCAGTGAGCATCAGCAGCAATAAGACTAATGGAGTGAGTACTACGATTTAACTTAAAGCTGGCCATACACCTTACAATTATCTGCAGATTTTCTGTGGTCAGATGGAAAAGCTGCAACAGATTCCTTCATCTACACTTAACTGTGTGGATGGAGTAATCTCCACCTGGGCCAATCTGTTGCACTTTTTCCATCTGACCACAGAAAATCTGCAGATAATTGTAAGGTGTATGGGCACCTTAACACCCGTGACATCTGACGGCCACTGCAAGAGGTTAAATAAGCATGTTAAAGATTAAGGGGGAGAGAGAGGACTACACCCCTGTCTTGTGCTATTTGTAACATTTTGTTTCTTTGAGTTCATCACAGACCACTACCCTCCTGGTTTTCTGTGATACTGCTTGCTACAAAACAGAGGCAGGGTGGGAGTGGGGTGGCTAATGCAGTTCTGTCCTGAAGCTTTGATTTCACAATCTTCACCTGAAGGTAGCTGCATAACCCATCCATCCCAGAATTGACTCCCAGTGTCCTGTAATGTACAATTAAACTTAAAGTAAAAAAGGATAACTGAAATATATTTTACTGGTAGAACAAGCATGTTTCACTCAGTGGGAAAAGCACATGGCAGACACAAGTGCAGGAGGTTCCTGTCACTGTTCTGCAAAATGTTACTGAAACATATATAATATAAAGAACTAAAGTTTTTTTTGTTTTTTCCTTTTTTTTTTAAATGCAGACACAGAGTGCAAGTTAAATATAGTGCATGCATGCAGTCTTGCAAAACTGTGCCTTGTGACTTTTCCAGAAGGTCTCCTAGCTGTTCTGCCGCCACACTACAGGATCTGGAATTCTTTATAACCTATTGGCTACAGCTTTGGTCATGGTTTTGCACACCACCATCCTCTTAGGTGCATAATGACATACATTTTTTTAGGGATACACAGATACTAGTATCAGTGCCAATACCGAGTATTTTTGCGAAAATCCTCCCAAATTCTCCGATCCCTAGTCTGATACCCAAACTTCCAGTATCGGGAAGCCGGGCTGGCTTCCTTAATGGGACTTCCGGTATTGGTTGTCGGCATCGCCGAGTACCGAAAAAAAAATATTGGTACTTGATCCCGAAACACCGGAATCGGTGGATCCCCACTATTTTTGCATAAGGGGGCAAAGACCATCGCTGCACAAAACAATGTGACCCCTCCAGCTCTTACCTCTGTTCTCCCTTCTCATTTGATACAGCTGCATTTTTAAAAATTCTTAAGTGACTGACAGAGCAGAAAGTGGCAGGATTATGAATGAATAGAGCCTCCCTATTGTATGCCAAATTTGTGGCAAACAATAATAGTTTTGACAGAGAACCCCCTGTAAAGAAATTAATTCACCTCCCTCTAATGGTAGTCTTATCACCTACCGGTAATGCAAAGAAACAGACTAGTCAAGAGGACATATATAAAGTAAAAAGCACTCTGACGAAGGGGGCGTGCCCCGGAAACGCGTTAACGTCACTAGCATACAGGAATCGTCCAGTGGATGCACACTGCCTGTCAGCTTATATTTCATCTCATGTTTGCGAGTACGTTTTTTTTGTTTTTTGTTTATCTGCTGTTCACTGAAATAAAATTGACCTGCACCAGGAAAGGCGCCCCCTTGTGTTTACTTTAAAGAGGACATATATAGATAATGCAAAAGGCAAGGCAGATTTGCAAGTATCCATGAATGCACAATTTTTAGCTTGAAATTTCAGTGCTTGTATTCAAATATATAACCTATAGTTCTGCTTTAAATGCTTTTCATCATGTTTAGCGGTATCGGGCGTTCCTAATTTTAAATATTGTTTTTGTTGTAGAATGCTCTTTCTGAAAATGTTAACAGTTTCACTGGGTGGTCTTGCATGAGGGTCATTCAGTCAGTGGTGTGCATGAACCATTAGGAAGGAACTTAATGTCACTGCAGCAAGAAAGGTAGATCCCATCCTATCCTATCCTATCCAGGGCAGATCTCTATATCCCTGCCTTAGATGCACTAGGGGCTCAGTGGGATCAGTACCCCCTAATCTTTTTCCTTCTTGGAAACTTCTTCCTTGACTGCTTCCCAGGATCAAAATGGAGGGCATTCCAGTGATCCTTATTGCTCCTAACTGGCCCAGGCAGATGTAATATACCGAGCTTGTGCGATTCTTGGTAGACACTCTATTGGGTCTGCCAGATCGTCAAGATCTTCTATGCATGTCTATAATTTCGTTTTCCTTGTAGCCATCACCACTGTATGGCGAGTGTCTGAACTGATGGCTCCATCCTGCAAGAAACCCTTTCTGGTTTTGCAGAGGGGCAAGGTGTATTTAAGGGCCAGGTCTTTTCTTCCCTAAGGTAGTTTCTGCTTTTTACCTCAACCAGGACATTCTCCCATTCATCTGTCTGGCTTCAGTTTCCTCCATACGAGAGTCTCTCAGTCACTGCTACTTTCAGAAATGCAGATTCCCTTTTGGTCATCCCGGATGCACTGGCTTCTTTTCTATCAATGCTAGGTGCCTCAGACAGCCCATCCTTTAAGCTTTTGGTTGATGCCAGCTTTGAGTTCAAATTTCTTCTGGCAGCTCTTTGAGCTTCAGGCAGTCCTCATTTCTGTGTTCTTGTCTGTTAGTGTTTGTTTTGTTTGCTCTGTTGCAGCCCCGCCCCCCTCACACCCACCCCGCTCAGTTGGAATGCTTTAGGACATCCTGAAGGTTAAAGACTTTCTGTGTCCCTCAGTGGATGCCAGAGAAAATAGTGTTTGCCGTCGCCGTAAAATCCTTTTCCTAGAGTCTATTTAGGAACACAGGTCCCACCCCCCTCAGTGTTTGATATTGGCACTGCTCTGCTACAAAACTGAGGAAGGCTAGTAATAGATGGGGGTATCCTATCCTGCACTATTTTTTTCTGTTTGCTGGTGTCTAATCCTCTAGTAGGCGGCAGTATAACCAATAGGCTATAGGCTTCCTGTGTACCTCAATGGACTCCCAAGAACAGGATTTTACAGTGAGTACAAAAATCTCATTACTTTTGTCATGCCCTCTCATTGCTTCCAGCTTTGCCATAAATGGATCAATAAACCCGTTTTTACCTCTTCTTCTTTCTTCCTTTTTTTTTTTTTTTTAATGTTTAATATATTGTACTGAAATTTTTTTCTTTTTTTTTTCTTCAAAATATTTGTTTCCTCAGATGAAAAAAAGAAACAAGGCTGTCAGAGGGAAAATGAGGTACTAATTCAACGGCGAAAGGATCAAATTCAGCCTGGTGGCACAAGTATAAGTGTTACTGTTCCTTATAGAGTCATAGATCAGCCCCTGAAGCTTTTGCCTCAAGACTGGTATGTTCTGCACTTCTGTATTTGTGTTATTTTGTTTTACAAAGTGGTATATTAGTCTGTGATGCTTCTTGCCTCTAGAGCAGTGGTGGCGAACCTATGGCACGCGTGCCAGGGAGGGCACGCGAGGCCCTTTCTGCTGGCACGCGAGCCAGGGAGGGCACGCGAGGCCCTTTCTGCTGGCACGCGAGCCAAGGTTCAGGCACCACAACATTAAGGCAGCCGAGCTGTCTAATGCAGGCGGGCGAGAATCGACGAGCGAGCAAGAGGAGAGGGGGTACGGAGCGGCAGGGGGTGGAGACAGAGGGAGATGGGGGTGGAAATGAGAGGACGTGAAGAGACGGGGACGGAGCGGCATGAGACAGGGGGCGGAGACGGGGGAGATGAGGGGAGGGCAGAGACCGCGATGGAGGAGGCGTCGCCAAGGGGCCAGTCAAGCGGCGAAGCTGAGGCGATTGGGCGCCGAGGCAGCAGTGAAGGCTGGCCTTCCCGTGTAAGGTAGGAGCACTGTGCTGGCAGGGCCCAGCATAGATTATGCACAGCCCACCAAAGAGTCACAGGTAGGCTGTGCAATACCTTTTGGTGGGCTTTGCAGGATCCATGGGGGGCTCTGCAGCCTGCAAAGCCCACCACAGATCCTGCACAGCCCCCCTGAATAAACCCGAGCGCCCAAACTGCAATACTAAACTTAGTTTCAGCGCTGGCACTTTGAGATAAATTGATTTTGCGTCGCAGTTTGGGCACTCGGGTTCAAAAAGGTTCGCCATCACTGCTCTAGAGGGATATGTTCTCCACTTATCTGTTTCTGGCTACAGAAGAAAACATAACAAACATTTTTATTTAAAGTAAACCTGTCACAAAACTGGACAATTCAATCTAAGAATGCAGTGAAAACCTTTTATAATCAGACGTGAGTCAGTGCAAAAATGACCAGTAGATATGGAGTAGGCAATTTGAATTGTATGGAGATCTAATATTCTTGTAATTTTTTTTACTTGGTCTTTTTGCTTCTTGAGACTGCGTATAATGGTACCGGTTGGTTCATGTGAGGATTCATGTGGTTGGCTAGGCTCATCTCATCTAATACAGAAAAAGTTTACATTTGCATATACATTTCAGCTGCCTTTCCCTACACATATATTGATCTTTTTAGATGCTTATGTTTTTTGATCTGCTCAGTTTACATTGCCCAGATTTGTGACAGCCCTGCTTTAAAGTTGTTTGTTCATTTTCTATTATGCTTCTCTTTGGTGCTTTTACTTTATTGTTGCTGAAGATTGAAAGCGTATTTCAACTTTTCCAGCCAAATTGGGATAACTCCTGTTGCCCAGTTTCTCTCTTTTTCGGCCCCGGCATCTATTTGTTTATTGACTTCAGTGTGTCTGTTCGACAGTACAATCTTAAAACACTTTAATATGAAAACATTTAGAATGTGTATAGAAATATCAATGAAAGCAAGTGCATAAGCTGCTGATATGCCTTTCTTTCTCTGGGATGTTACTTTCTGTTTTTTCTTTGTTTATAAAGTTCATATAATTAGTTTTGTCGATAATATATACCTTATTTTTTTAAAGGGATCGTGTGGTAGCTGTGTTTGTTCAGGGCCCTGCTTGGCAGTTCAAAGGGTGGCCATGGTTATTGCCTGATGGATCTCCAGTCGATATCTTTGCAAAAAGTAAGCCGTTGCACTGTTTTAAAGTAATCTGTTTTTGAGTAGCTTCGAAGGTTTATTATGTACCACTGAAAATCATGGGTAGAGAAAAATTCCCACATGAGCATAATGACTAAAATATAGCTTGGTCATGTGGCAATCTGTTTACCCAGATTTTTTTAATATCACTTATCTAGATTTTTAAATTGCCGTATAAAAGTAAATGTGTACAAATATAGCTATAACTCGACAATGGTTACTTCTGATTTTCTCTAGTTAAAGCCTTCCATCTTAAGTATGATGAAGTTCGACTGGACCCCAATGTGCAGAAATGGGATGTTACATTGTTGGAATTGAGCTACCACAAAAGACATCTGGATAGACCTGTTTTCTTGAAATTTTGGGAAACCCTGGACAGGTACTGACTTATTGTTGTACTTATTTTTTGATATATCTGGAGAAAAAAAAAGGGTAGACAAATGATAGTTTCAGTATAATTTAACATTTTCTAAAGTTGTGACTGAATGGTTTACATTGATAACATTCATAGATATTTCATTATGATATGCTCTACTGTCATCCTTTTAAATGGTTATGCTAACTTTTTTTAGATAGGTGCATGTGCCCTATTTTGGTTTTCAAAATTGATATTTTCAAATAATGTAGTGTTTCTAACACTGAACATAAACTAAATTTTTTTTTGTTTTTGTTTTTTTTTTAGATACATGGTGAAGCACAAATCACACCTACGGTTCTGAAATATATATTTCTGCATTTGAAGAGCAAATTAGGGATTTATGGAATACCCTAAGGGTGGAACTGTTGTAAAAATTGCCTTGAACAACCAACCATCTTGGTTCCAAGGACTAACTGCCATAACTTGCAATCACAATAAATAGTGTGATATTTTTTAATTCAAGTTTGCATAATGTCTACAATTCAAATTGTATATTTTGATAGTCATTGATACTTTTGTTTTAAACAGCGTTTTGTTTAGATTTTGTTTATAGAACGCACGGCTCTATGCTACTGGTGCATCCTGTAATGAACTGCCCTTCCTACTCAGAAATCTGTTTTCCATTAAATGTGTAAAACTGCAGTTTAGCATTGAAAAATTGCCAAACTGGGTTAAGAAATTGTGTACAGTAGTGCAAATGGGGATTCAAATATATATATTTTCTGTTTATGTACAAAAAGGAAATATAAATATTACCTTTTTTTCACAAGTTAAGTTTGCTTTCTCTTTCCCACAGATGTCTAAGGTCAGCTGAGGTCAAAATATAAATCAATAAAAAAAAAATAAGCTCCACTGGTCTGTATTGATTCTAGTATGTATTATGTAGCATTTAAATGGCAACTCCAGTCAAAATGCTGAATACATAGCTGACACACATACAGGAATGGTTTTACCATAATAATGCTTTATCACCGCAGATCATTAGAGTAATAACCTTTTTTTTTTTTTTTTTTTTTTTTTTT
>NW_017307383.1:446072-466330 GCF_000935625.1 Nanorana parkeri
AACAGCCTGCAGTTCTTTACATTATATTACTGCCCTGTCCTCTTCCAGCTCTTTGGAATGTCCGTTAACATAAGCGCACACATTGGAGATTGCCACACTGTGCTCTCTTCCTTGTGTAATGCTCCTAAAATATCTTTCTGCTGTTCCTTGTCTTACGTGTATTGCAAATTTGCTTTCAGCTATTAATCGACACGCAAATCTCAGTATTTAAGGGATTGTACTGGGAATGTAAAATACAAAAGCATGGTGTAAATAATCCCATCAATGTGTTTTTTAATGCTTTTAAAAACGTGTGTATAGTTTAGAATTCTACACAGCAGCCTTTCTCAATCTTTGTCATGGAGAAACCCCTAAGATAGGTTTTAGGGAACCACTGCTAAAAATTAAAACCATAGCTCACGGTATATTAGCATGATTGGTTGTAGAAGGTTTTAATTAGAAGATTAAAGAACAAGGTGTACCAAGATTATTTGACACCCAGGGCACATTTTGTATATCACCGGCTACTGTATAAAACAAATTTATTTCAGTCAACTTTAAATGAAATGAATAATGGTATGATGAGAAATACGAATATTAAAAGAATTAGTGGTCAGTGTACAAATGAACCGTTACTTTGGTACTAAGTGAAATATTTCCTGCCATTGCTGGTCATTGCAGATTGGGGTTTAGTTCACCTCAGCTCTCTGCCCAGAAAACCCCTAGCAACCTCAGGAGGAACCCTAGTGTTCTAATCCTGATCAAGAAAGACCTGATATACAATATGTACATGAGGCTAGTCATATTTACTCAATACAGTTTCCTACTACACATTACCATACAGTGTTGTGTTTTACTACTACTACCTTTTTAAGTTGGCTTGTTCCTCAAACAATGCACTCCCTGTGTGGCTGATCTTAGCAGCTGTTAAGCAGAGGCAGGGAAATTCCCTTAAGCTACTGTTGCATCATTCACAACAGAGGGGTTCTGCCCCAGACAGGTAGAAAAAGTACATCTGATCTTTGGTATTTAACATTTAATTAGTAAATGTGCCTAATTTAATTAGAAAGTACCTGTCTTTGGGAAATCCTTTTGGAATTGGGGGTCATAGTCACAACTTTGGATATTTGTACACCCATGAACATGGATACAGTATTGTGAGTTTTTAGGAGACGGAATATACAATCTTCACAAAGAAGGGACATCTGTTAGCCTTTGCAACCACCTAGACCAAAATCTTTTTGGATACGTGGGTAAAGGATGTGGTATCCAGGGGCTACCAGCTTAACCTCTACCTCCAACCCGCTTCATGTTATCAAACCTGCCAAACTCTCCACAAAGCCTAACGGACTTCTATGTTGCTTTTGCACTACTCCTTTCTCAAGAAGTTATTGCCATTCCACAAAAGAAAATGTTCAAGGTTTCTACTCAAACCTGTTCACTGTCCCCCGAATAGAAAGGAGGTTAACACCCCTTTCTGGATCTAAAGTCACTCATGTCATATGGGCTTCCCCAGGTCAATCATTGCTTTCCTCCATCTGGGAGATTTTCTGGCCTTTGTGGACATCAAGGATACCTACTTGCATGTCCTCATCTTTCCAGCTTATTAAATTTGTGTTTTGCTGTAGACACATGGCACTACCAGATTATTGTCCTTCCTTTTGGTATGTCCACTGCAGTTCAAGTAATCACCAAGATGCTGGCCTTTGTGCTTGCTTTGCTGTGTTTACAGGGCAATCCCATTGTTTGGTATTTGGAGGTCCTCCTGTTTAAGAGAACAGTCCACTCTGTCAATGTCCAAAAAAAAACTGCATAGACATTGTAGACTGTAAAAAGGCTTGGTTGGATACTAAACCTTCAGAACTCAGTGCTGGAACCAAATTATTGCATACATCTACAGTAGGTCTCCTCTTAGATATTGCTCAGTCCATGGTTTTTCTTCCAAAGGAATAACTCCTGACACTGCACTCCGAAGTTTAGACTCTGCAATCCAGGAACTGTCCAATTCTCTGCTTTTGCATGAGCGTTCTGGGTTTGATGATAGCCTTTTTCGAGTCAGTTCCATATGCCCAATTCCACTCCAGACTGTTGCAACTAACAAATGCAGTCCTGCAGTTGGGGGAAATCCCATCCATCCATTGGTCTGAAAGATTCTCAAAATGGGTGCCAGTCTGACAGGCTTCGGAGGAGTCCTGGATACCCTGTCAGTGCAGGGGACTTGGTCACCGGAGAAAACTAAATTTCCCAATCAAGCTGGCACGACCCCGCTGTCATGGTGCACATCGGCACCAATGACAAAATAGGAGGAAACTGGAGTGTCCTAAAAAGGGAGTTTAGAGACCAGGATGAAGGAAAGGACCTCCACGGTAGTTTTCTCAGAGATACTGCCGGTGCCAAGAGCCACTCCGGACAGACAGCGCGAGTTGAGGGAGCTTAACAAGTGGCTCCGGAGCTGGTGTCTGAAGGAAGGTTTTGGTTTCCTGGAGAACTGGGCTGACTTCGCAGTCGGCAATCGGCTCTTCAGCCGAGACGGGCTGCATCTTAATGGGAAAGGTGCAGCATTCCTGGGAGGGAAGGAATTGTTCAAGAAACTTTTGGACAATTTCTTAAGGGACCGTAATATACAGGGGTACAGGTACTCCTAGAATGAGATCCTAATAGGTTGGACTTGATGGACTAATGTCTTTATTCAACCTCAAATACTATGTAACTAGGGAGCAGGGCAAGCAGCAACAAAAGATACTGGAGCTGCAAGCAATTGAGTGGTCCTTAATGCTGGTACTCTCAACTGGAAGATCATCCAATCCAGATTGTCAGATACCACACCTTTGGTATACCTCAACGATCAGAGAGGAACCAGAAGTCTCACAGCCCACCCTTATTCTGACTTGGGTGGAACTTTACAGTCCAGCTTTATCTGCCATACACATTCCTGGTGAGGGAAATTGCCAGGCAGGCTTTCTCAATTGACACCATTTGGACTCAAGGGGATGGTCCCTTCCCCAGAGGTGTTTCAGGGCCTCTTCCGTGGGTGGGGAAAAATGGACTTGGACCTCCTGGCCTGCATATTTAACACCAAAATAAGCAAGTTTGTCGCCAGGTAAAGGGGTCCTCTAGCTATTAAAGTGGATTCTCTGGTGACTTCATTCGGCCTTCGTTCATCGACACTTTTCTTCTGCCGAACCTCTTTCCTCATGTAATTTTGACAATTGACTCAAAAGCTGTTTCATGGACAGGTGTGGGCTATTCCTTCAGTATTCATCATCCATTAAGCAGGTGAAAGGTCTGGAGTTGATTGCAGGTGTGGCATTTGCACGTGGAAGCTGTTGCTGTGAACCCACAACATGTGTTCAGAGGAGCTCTCAATGCAAGTGAAACAGGCCATCCTAGGCTGAAAAAAAAAAGCTCATCTGGGAGATATCGGAAACATTAGGAGTAGCCAAATCAACAGTTTTGTAAATTCTGAAAAAAAGAACACACTGGTGAGCTCTTCAACACAAAAAGGCCTAGTAGTCCACGGAAAACAGTGGTGGAGGATTGTAGGAACCTTTCACAACATCCAGCCAAGTGAAGAACACTCTCCAGGAGGTAGGCAGTCATATCATTATCCAGGTCTTAAATCTAAAGAGACGATTTAACCCGTGCGGCGTGTATTGCAAAAAAAAAGGTACATGTACACTTTTTTTCTGCGATTGCCGCGTGGATGTACCTCATTGAAATCAATGGGGCTGCGCGGCAATCACTGTCTGCAATTGTACACGACCGCACGATCCCGGGACGTGTATCGCGGATCTTTCAGGTCTGCACTAGCTCTAACACGTGACTTCTCCCAGCAAACAGATGTTTAAATCTCAAAATCCTTACTACGCATGAACCAATATGGAATACTTCTCTTACGCACAGGATAATCTAATTAGTCTAGAATCTAACTGAAGTAAAAAACAAATTTCAGCCAAACTAATTTACACTGTATATAGCAGACTAAATCATTGGCTAGGAGCTCAAATTAGCCCCATTTAACAAAATTAAAATTGGAGAATTTATACTGCTGAAACAATTTCTCTAATTCGCTTTTGATGCTAGCACTATATAACTAAATGGTCAAATTAAATGATTTAGTCTAACATAAATTGCTTACAGGTAGATGCAAATCTATACTTTACTACTAATTTGGAGATTCTTTGATCTCAGACAGTGATGTTCAGTCTTGGTCAATTTATGGACAGAAGTTCTTTCTCAGGTGTTCACGTTCTCTTCTAGTCTCGTCGCCCCTTGTCTCGTTCCGTTCTTCCTTCTGTTCCTTTCCCCCAAATTTCTCTAAGCTTTTATCACCCCAAGTTTTGGAAGGGGAAGACACACTCTTATCTCAACTATGACGCTACTTCTCATCTCGCTTTACTCCAAATTATACCTACAATTACCTGAAGGAGGCAATATTGATCTAGGAATAATTTGGGATTTTTCTTAACTTTTAGGCCATGTCATTAGATTACCTCTTCACCCAGGATTAGTATAGATGCATCAATTTAAGAGACAGCGAGTTACTAATCTGGGGTTTCAGACATTCAAGAAAAACATCTCTAGACAATGGCATATAGAAAGTTTGAGGAGGGGAACAAAAATAAATAAATAAATCTTTCTACACACCACTAAGGATGATATTTGGGGTAAGAGTATGGTTACGTTAACTTCTTAATGCTAATTACAGACTATGATATAATCATTACAACCATTTTGTTATGTATATAATACCATATTAATAGTATATGTTAATTAGTCAAACCCACTAATATATAGGAAATACATATTGAATATTGCATTATGAAAACAAAATTACTTAAGCAAATATTTATAAATCTCATGCAATGTTAATAATACAACTAATAGTATTAGTTATACCAATCCTATCAAAATAAGAATACGATATAAAAGGTCGTTTTCAATGTGAACTCTTTTCATATCATGAAAAGAAGAAACAAAATATTAATAGTTCTTTGTCTTTTGTCCAGCCTGAGACATGGCATCTTAATTTATCTTAGACCACACAATAACAAGATAAATGTTGACAATGAAACAAGACTAAGTAGACCCCCAAAATTTACAACCTGGGATTATATGATGTTAGAGACTGAGAATGGCTGATATTTAGACTCTTTGTCTAGAAGCCATGAACTTTAATTCCTCCCCTACAGAATAAGAGATCAATATGGCTTCCAGTATTCCCATGTTACATTATGTATGATGAGTTTAGGCCTCACAGTTTCATTCTGTGAGCGCTTAATAGTGCCTACAGATGGGAAGAAAAAAGTGTGGAGAAGGCTTTGAATGGTTCATGATCCAAAGCATGCCACACAATCTGTAAAACTGGGGGCAGTGTGATGACATTGGCATGCATGGCTTCAATGGCACTGGGTCAGTGTTTATTGATGTGTTTATTGATGATGTGACAAGCAGTCGGATGAATTCTGAAGTGTATAGGGATATATTGTCTGCTCAGATTCAGCAAAGTTGATTTGCACTTTACAGATTGACAATGACCTAAAACATACTGCGAAAGCAGGCGGCAAACACGTGGAATATTCTGCAATGGCCGAGTCAAATCAAATGATCTCAACCCGATTGAGCATGCATTTCACTTGCTGAAGACAAAACTTAAGGCAGAAAGACTCACGAACAAACAACTGAAGACAGCTGTAGTAAAGGCCTGGCAAAGCATCACAAAGGAGGAAACCCAGTGTTTGGTGATGCACATGCATTTCAGACTTTATGCAATCATTGCCTGCAAAGGATTCTCGACAAAGTATTAAAAATGAACATTTTATTTATGATTGTGTCAATTTGTCCAATTACATTTGAGCCCCTGAAAAAAGGGAGCTGTGTATGAATATGGTTACAATTCCTGTTCACGGTTGTTTCATTTCAAATCCATTGTGGCATACCGAGCCAAAATTATGACAATTCTGTTAGTGTCCAATTATTTCCAGACCCAACTGTTTGTATCTGTATCTAAACAAAAAAAACACCAAAAATTACAAATATTGCAACTTACCAGTCCTTATACACTAAACTGCCATGTTCCAGTGCCAGGTTTTTCCCCTCTGTCCAATGTATTCGGCTTCCAGCCAATTGCAGGTCGCAGGCCTACCGCCAATCCAGGCCATGTAAAAGGTGTGAGCTAATGCATGTTGCGTAATGTTTGAGCTTTGTGCCTGCTGAACCTCTGTGATCCACATGCTTCCTGAGGATCTCCTGTGTTCCCTACATTTATCTCAAGAGACTCCCTTGTGTTTTCCCTAGATTCCTCTGCACTACCATGTGCTTCTGAGCTTAACCAATTTTGTTAGATATACTAGGAGAATTGGATGGACTTTGCATAAGTGACAAATTAAAACCAAACTTAGATAAGTTTAGGTAGTTACAAAAAATGTTCTCACCTCCCATACAGCAATGCAACAAAAAGCCTGTCCATTTGAAAATATTTACTTTGGATGTAAAGGCCCACTTTATATGAATAAAAAATGACTATTGCAAGCACCCCTGTAAGTGTTAAATGGTTTGTCCTATCTCTCTAACTGCCACTTTTGCTGGACAGCTTGATCTGTTAAAGGAAATAGAAAAATAACAGACTTACTGGCAGGGTCAACAGTACTACAACTATCTTACAGGGGGCCTCGTATTTCTAATTACATACTCATGTGAAAAAGAAAGTGCACCCTCTTTCAATTCTCTGGTTTTAAGTATTAGGAAATAAACATCATCTGGTCCTTAGGAGGTCCTAAAATTAGGTAAGCACTACAGATTAACAACAACACATGACATATTATACCATGTCATTATTTATTTTACAAACAAAAAGCCAAAATGGAGAAGTTATATGTGAAAAAGCTAAATACACCATTACCTCAGCCATATGACTTAAGAGGCTAAGTAGCACCCAGGTTCTGCTAATCAAATGCCCTTGATCAATTTATCATCAGCAAGTGTGAAAGGTTTTAGTAGTTTTCTGGTCTGGAGCATTCAGGTATGTTGACATGAGGCAGGGAGGCAATGGTTGCTGTCCATCAATCTAAGAAAGATTGAGGCCATTTCCCAAAAAATAAAATAAAGTCCATCGTTCTACAGTAAGGAAGATTATTCACAAACATACAAGACAGTTACTAATCATCTTCCCAGGAGTGGACCTCCTAGCAAATTCACCCCAAGGTCAGACTGCAATGCTCACAGAAATTGCAATAAACCCAAGAGTTATATTAGAAAAAGACTGAACAAGTATGGTTTGTTTAGAATGGTTTCCAGGAGAAAGCCTCTTCTTTCTAAAAAGAACATGGTACCATCTGAACAAACCACAAGACTTCTGGAGCACTGTCTTCTGGACAGATAAGACCAAAGAGGAGATGTTTAGCCATAATGCACAGCGCCACATTTGGCGAAAACCAAACACTGCATATCCGCACAAACTCCTCATACCAATTGTCAAGCACAGTGATGGAGGTGTGATGATTTGGGATTGTTTTGCAGCTACAGGACCTGGGCATCATGCAGTCATTGAGTCGACCATCAACTCCTGTATGTATGCCGAAGTATTCTAGAGTCATATGTGAGGCCATCTGTCTGAGAGCGAAAGCTGGCATGAAATTGGTGCATGAAATAAGACCATGATCCCAAGCACACCAGCAAGTCTACAACAGAATGGCTAAAAAAAGAAAAGAATCATGGTGTTGCAATGGCCCAGTCAAAGTCTAGACCTCGACCCCATCAAAATGCTGTGGCGGAACCTTAAGAGAGCTGTGCATAAACAAATGCCCGCAAGCCTCAATGAACTAAACCAATATTGTAAAGAAGAGTGGGACAAAATTCCTCAATTAGTTTTTGCTTTCTGAATCTTATGTGCAGCTTATGGTTTCCCCCCAGCAGTTATTAGATTGGGAGTCATCAAGGGTGAGCTCTGACATCAGGAAGCAAAGCCCTGCTCATCTATCTCTACCTCCACATAGAGACACTGGGGTTGATTTACTAACCTTATAAACACACCACGAATGTGTATACACCTCTGCAGTGTGTTCCCTCCCAGCATGTTCTATGGGAGGAATCGAAACACCTTTGTAGTGTGTACACACCCAGCAGGTGTGTTGTTCAAAGCCCTGCAATGAATTGCAAGGTAATGTGGTGTAAATTAGCTCTATGTTATGTTGCTTGCGTTGATGAATGCAGGAATGTAAATGCATGAGCTAACCATTTTTGTCTAAACTGTGAAGCAGCATTATATATGCATCATGTGCATGATTTTTCCATATATGGCATTAGTGGAAATATGCTTTTAGAGACTTTTTGGTTGATAAATACTTTTTGCTGTGTGAAAATCACACACACCTGGTGTGTGTGTGTGTTTCGGTTAGTAAATCACCCCCACTGTGTGAAGCAAGACATGGTAAGTCACAGAAATGGGAAAAGGTTGATTTTCAGGGAGTTTACAGGCAATTCTGATGACTAGTTCTTTTCCCTCTGCTTGGCTTTATTTTGGCACAGCTTTCAGAGTTCAGGTCCTCTTCAATTTTAAGGATTTTTTTTTCTTGTTTCTGCCACCAGAATAGCATGGCAATTGGTAAGCCCCCCTGGAAAAGCACCCTTTCCCCATGTCGATGAGGCCTCTTCTCCATAACCTTGGCCCAGTGCTTGTGGGAGTCTGCGGGCAGGGGGGCTTATAGGAATCTGGGTGCCCCCTTTCATAAAGGGGGGACCAAGATGCCCTTCCTTGTGAATGAGTAAGGGGTATTTGTTACCCCTAATCATGTACCAAATACAGTAAAATTGTAAATAAAAAACATCACATCGAAAAAAAAAGTTCTTTATTTGAAGAAAAAAAAAGAGATGTTCATTGATGTAATCCAAACATGAATCATGTCGTCTAGCACACATGTCCCCTCCGCTTTCCTGCACTGCCAGGCTGCTGCTCTCATCAAGGGTCTGGTAAAGGATTTTAGGGAGACCCCACTTTGCTGTTTGTTTTTTTGGTGTTAGCCTCCCCCCCCTAAAATTATAACCAGACCTATTTTTTTAAATTGTTTCTGTGGACTGTTAAAGGTAAAAAGAAAAATTTAATTTTTTTTTCTAATGTCACTTGACTGCAATGAAAATTCGTTCGTAAATATCATTTCATTTATCTGAAATTAACTAAAATGTGGGATTCTTCCGAATCCTGAAACAAATTGACTTCAGACCCAAATCCCAAAAAACGAAATATTGAAAAATATGAATCATAATGAACCAAAACACATTTTTTGCTGTGTGACTATAGTAAACAATGCTTGACTTGCACATTTACATGTCCTGCAATTGGTGTTCCCAAAACAAGAGCACTATCTGGGTGAAAAGCAGAAGCATTGGTCAAGTAGGTATTTCTTTAACTGAAATCTTCTTGAGGAGGACCCATTTTAAGCATTTTTTTTAAATCTTCAAAATACGATTTTTCACGTAAATACTTTACTATTGGTACTTTACCTCCCGGCCAGCTGTTGTGTATACACGGCCGGCCGGGAGCTTCTTGTATGTAACTGGGCGTGTATACATGTCATGTTAGAGCGGGAAAGCACGAGCGGGAAAGACGAATAATTTAAAAACTGGCAGCGATGCCTGTTATCATACAAGCGATCCGCTGGCTATAGAGCCGGCGGATCGCTTGTATGGGGTCCCGATATGTGCGGCCCCCCTCCCTCTGTCATGCTGATCCCGGGCTCCGCTGTGCCCGGTGCGAGCCCGGGACCAGCATAGTGGCTCTCTGAGAGGGGATTAGAGGGAGGTCGGTTCACAATCAAATGTAGTCCCAGTGTTTGTAAATAACCATAACCTTACTTTCATCTACAGGTGAATCAATTAAAACAAGACTTTGGGCAATACTAGCTGCTACTGCTATGGCAATTATGGAAGATTGCCATTCTGATGCTCAAACTCTCTTTGTGTGGTACTATTAAAAAATAAATGTTATGGGAAAACTGGCCTTACCTGAACCATGGCCTGTAGCAACTGTCACCTTCTATTACCGTTAGAAGGCTGCATGTTATGTTGACATCCAGAAAACACAGACTTTCTTTCGCTTCTACTAAGATATTTAGTGTTCTAATATTACAAATGAAGCATATGATGCCCAAAGATGTCTAGTAGGGACTACTTTTCACTTTATAAAATGTCTACCTCAATTGACGTCTCTGAAGTAATTACAAAGTAAAGTGAAAGTCTTGCAAACTTCATGTTTGGCCCCTGCACTGACTAAACTACTTCACTTCTCTCTTTATAGAGTAGTGCTTACCTAATTGTTTTCTTTTTCTCAATAGAGCTGGGAGGTAAGCACAGAGTGCTGTTGGGTCCAGGGCCGGATTTACTCCCCCTGCCGCCCCAAGGCCAGGTTCCACAATACGCCCCCCCCCTGCGCCGCCACGATAACGGCCGTGGCGTGCCTCTGTTGGCCGTCACTCTGCTTTTTGGATGGGACTGATGAGTTTGGGCATAGAAATATGAGCTGTGTGCTTTTCTACCAATGATATATGAGTTTATTTTACTCCCTCTGATACCAATAATGGGTCTTAGTTTATCCCACCCACACCTATTATATAGAGTTTATTTTTTACCACTAACACCAGTGATATAGAGTGCCTTTTATTTCACTGATATCAAAAGGTATAGTTTTTATTTATCCCACTTACATAAATGGTGTACTTATTTTTCTCCCATTATCTCTCCAGTGTACCCAATGCCCTGTTTTGTCTAAAACATAGCATTTTACTTCTCAGACCCTTTAATGTGTCCCTATCAATAATTTCTAAATGTTATCTGTCAGTTACAGCCAGCTGCTGCCTCCCTATGGCTACCCAAATTGGCCACAAATTTGGACTAGTCCAAAAGCTGCATTGGCTGTTCAAACCTTGAACTTAAAGTTTTCGGTTGCCATGCAGCCAATCCTGCAAGTCTGTGCTGCCCTTCTAAAAAAAAAAAAAAGAGAAAATAGGTGTTTGAAGCCCTTGCCATTAATCCCCTATTAAAATGAATGCAATAAATAATAGTAATAAATATTTAAATGAATAACTTTTTCAAATTTATAAACAATTACAACATCTATAGCACACACCAAATGGAACATAAAATAATGGCAGGGTGAATTAACCCCATCTTACATTTATATTAGGAATGTTGCAGCAATACTTATCTATCACCCCTGAAAATAATACCACAGATATTAGTGAATTTTCTATTTTGTCAAAAACAGCTCTAAGAAATGCCTGCACTTCATATAAATAATCTGACAGAAGTTCAGACAAACTACCATCTTCTAAGGTGCCATTATAGTCACATCCAGGCCAAAGGGCAGGTGGAAAATACATATAATCACAGAACCAGGCATGAGGTCAGAGCAGTTCAGAAACAAACAGGTTAGCACAGGGGTAAGCAACCTCAGCCCTGCAGCGGTGGTGGACTTGCCACTGGAGGTCATGCCGGTGGCTGTCAAAGACATGATGAAAATTGTAGTTCACCACAGCTGGAGAGCCTGAGGTTGCCCACCCCTGGGTTAGCAGGTCCAAGGACAGACTAGGGGTCAAACCATGAAACAATATACTACAGCTCACAATCGCTGACAGCTATATTTTGTTCAGGCACTTTAAAAACTGTTTAAAATTTTTATGATTTAACAAAAATATCTTTATTTTACAAATAAACATTTACTACAGTGTGCACCCATGTGTTAGGCAGCAGCAACTGGCATACTCATCTGTGCATCACTGGCCCTCGCTTTCTGCCATCTGTCTTTTCATCCAGCGGTAGCTTACATCCTGATTCCTAGGCAACAGGACATGTATCTCTTCTCCCCACTACACACTCCCCATGGTCCTGGTACTGGTCCCTGTAGCAGGAAGTGAAGATAGATTAAACAGGGAAGGGGAAGTAGGTATTTGTGTGTTTAAAGTGTATGTAATTCCCAGTACTATATTTGCATAAATAGCTTCCTTTTTGCTTTCTAAATGCTGCTGTGCAAGGTTTTTTTTTTATATTGGTGTGAGTAAATGTTTCATATTTATTATTTAGCCCTGGACAGAGCTGAGGATCACAAGTGCTATGAACTGTTGGTCAGGGCTGATCATTCAGATATGGAATTAATGCATTGAACACTCACAATTAGTAGAATCTCCAATGAAAAAAGGGGTTTTAAATCCCTTCAAATCTTTAAAAAATATATAATATAATAATATATTATTATAAGGATATGATAATAAATATTAAGGATACAATTTGTACTTTTTACATATGTAGTTGTGATGAAATGACTGCACTACATTTATTAAATAGTTGCTGTTTACCATTATTTTTTACATATGACTACAGAAATGCCTTTCCATTTTATGCTGCATGGATAACGTTGTTAATCATGTGGGTTGTCTATGTTGTACCGCTATATGTTAACTAGTATTTGACACAGTTACCTAAACCATTCATCATTTCTTAATCTTCTCCCTTTCAGGAATGCCTGAGGAGAACTGCTTGCTAATCAGCTCAATGGAAAACATGAGCTACATGAATTATTGGTTTTCCTGCAAATAACGTAACATTTCAGAATGTACTCTCTTGTTTCCACCTATTTGAAATTTACATTATTCCTGATTCAGCACATTGCATATTAGAATCACTACACACTTAAGCTGGCCATACACGTGTTTTTTTTTTTCTTTGTAATCAATCAGAAAAAATATTTAAATGTCCCATCTCCACAGCTCCCCCATTCCCCCATGTGTCATTCTCAGAATACCCAAACAGTGACTGTAGCTAATTCGCTGCAATCACTGTTCAGTCAAGAATTTTCAGCTAGGCTCCATCGACAAAAGTCAACTGTTGTTGAAAGCAGGGGTGCCGACAGGGCCACACACTGCTCGAATTTCAGCAGGACTCGGTCAACGATTGAGCACTGTATGACCAGCATAAGGGTAAGGATCTGCACAATCTAACTGACTGGCAAACAAACTAATAATAGACCACTTCCATTTAGGCCTCATTCACGCCTAGGTGTTTTGTATCTCGTTTTCAATGGCCCCTGTTCACATCTGAGCATTCTGTCACTTGTGGTAAAAAGTCTGTAGCTTGAAAAAGTGCATGAGGTTTTTTTCCAGGCAGAATCAACCATTTTGGCCTTATTGACTTTAATGGAAGCCCCTGAAAACTGCTATAATAGCACATGTTTAAGCATGTTTTTTAGATATTCCCATTTAAAAATCTATGGGGCCCAAAATGCTTCATTCTGCTCCTGTAATACAAGTAGTGCATGAAAAACACTTGAAAAAAGTGCGTTCAAATGGTAACCAAAAGCCCCTAAGCCCTCATTCGACACTATAAACGGCCAGCACGTACAGCTGTGTGCATAGCCGTATTGGGCAGCTCCAGGGAAGGACAGGTGCTGCGTGTGATTACTACGCAGCCCCTTGTCCTCCTCTATGGGACTATGCGGCCATACGCCCCCCTACGCTCACCTCAAGTGCGGGTGCGTGTTTCCTGGCTCGGACGCAGACAGGATCCATCCTGTCAGCATATGAGTACGCTCACTCGCACACGCACGGACGGCCAGGGCGGGTGAGCGTAGGGCGGCATACGGCCGCGCAGTCCCATAGAGAAGGACAGTGGCTGCGTACTAATCACACGCAGCACCTGTCCTTCCCGGTAGCTTCCCAATACGGCCCTGCACGGAGCTGTACATGCCGGCCATTTCTAGTGTGAATGAGGCTTAAATCGCCTTCCTATGCTCATGCTTAGGTATGAATGCAGCCCTAAATTAAACGAAAGGCCCTTGGTGAGATTTCAAATGAGGGATACATTCTTTCCACAGTTTGATGTAAAATAACTCAATACCCACTTATACAGTAGCAGATCCTGACCGCGGTTGAAATTCATCAGTGTCTGTCATGCTCGTTGAATCATTAGCAAGTGATGCATTATTAAAGAGGTTTTAAGACAGAAAGGCTCGGGACTGCTATTGATAAGCAAATGTTGCTGATACTTTCGGGTGTGATAAACCAGACTAGAAAGTAATAGCTGCAAAACTCTGCAATGATTTATGGGACAACAAAAAGCCACTTTAACCAGGTGAAGCAACATATTAGTTGCTTTGTATTTTAACATGAATCAGTTAGAAAAGCATTTATCTTGTAGTAAAATATGTGCAGTTTGAAGAAAAAAAAAATCCCTAATACATAACACGAATAGGCCATGATTCATTTAACTGCAAAGTCCAAATGTTTGCACATGCAAATCCCTGCTTAAATCAAGAAAGCTTTCACTTACAACAAGATAATGTTATGTGCATCCTTCTGCCAAAATAGTTGCCGGTGAACATTTTCCCTTGCAGGTTGGGATGTGTATACACACTTCCATGCTAAAATGTCGGAAGGCGCACAAAGTCATTCAATAACGGGGGAGAGTGTTACAGAAGGGTGATAGCTGGACTTTGATGCAATTAGGCAATATAGTTATGATAAGCAGGACTATCCTCCAATTTCAACTTAATAATTGAAAAAAGTTGAAAGAAGTTCTAAAGTCCCAGCCTATACTATCCTGCTATATATCAGCATTGTAATAAGAATACATACTAGAGTTATTTCTGATAATGCAATCAAAGCTTACCTGAAAAAAATCCCTTTTATGTAGTGAGTACTGATCACTATCAACAACTTCCTGCATTCCCAGTGTGTTTTGCATCTCTTTCCCTGCTGTTTGATGTGATGCAATCTTGATTTCCTAAAATCTACATATCCCATCATGCATTACTTCCAGAAAGCAATGATGATGTTACATTGTTCAGATGTTGAATTGTAGTTACGAAGGCAAACTCTGTGAGTTGTGACGCAAGGAAGTACATATTTAGTGAAAGTTTGTCACCGCATTGAGGAAGTACATGCTATGGGCATCTTCAATACGTTTACAAACTACTAGATTGATATGCTTATTAGGAATGGGATAGAATTTATGGAAATTCAAGATAGAAATACAGTGGCTTAGTGGTTAGCACTTCTGCCTTGCAGCACTGGGGTCTTGGGTTTAAATCCTAGTCAGGACACTATCTGCAAAGTTTGCATGTTCTCCCTGTGCTTGCGTGGGTTTACTCACTCCAAAGACATGCTGGAAGGTTAATTGGCTCCTGTCTAAAATTGTCCTTGTAAAGCTACCCATACACCTCACGTTTATCAGCCGATTTTCGCATGCGATCGCGTTTTCGTCCGACATTCGTACGGTTGATGGGCAGTGTACAAATGCAAATACTGTACAATCGATCAACTTTTGACTAACCAGCAGGTTAGAAAACTTCGGTCAATCGTACAATTTTCGCAAGGTTGGTGGCGTTTCCGTACGTCAAAATTCGGACCATTTACACTGCACATGCGCAGACAAATATACGTGCGGTCCAGTTCTTGTCACCAGTACTAAGAAAAGATGTCCTTGAGTTGGAAAAAGTCCAGCGCAGGGCAACCAAACTAATTAGGGGTATGGAGGACCAGAGCTACGAGATAAGGCTACTAAATGTAAACAAGTTCACGTTGGAGGTGAGGAGATTAAGGGGGGATACGATCTCCATGTACAAAATGTTCAATGGTGGTAGCAACATTAGCGATAAACTGTTTAAAATTAATTCCATTACAAAAACTGGAGGCCACCACCTAAAATTGGTGGGAAAAAATTCCAGCACAAGGGGCGAAGGGGGTTCTTCACAGTAAGATCAGTTAGGGCCTGGAACTCACTGCCACAGGCGGTGATTTCAGCAAATAATGTGGAATTGTTCAAGAAACTTTTGGACGATTTCTTAAGGGACCGTAATATACAGGGGTACGGGTACTCCTAGAATGAGATCCTAATAGGTTGGACTTGATGGACTAATGTCTTTATTCAACCTCAAATACTATGTAACTATGCATGCGTGCGCTCATGTTCACATGATTAAAATGAAACCATTGCACAACACCACATGAATAGGCCTTGCAAATAGCTTTAGTAATAGAGATTGGCTAATGTAAAATATTTGAATATTTTAACAAAGGAGCTGTGATATTTTCAAATAAAGGCCCATATGTATGTATCTATTTATAAATAAATTAAAAAGGCAAAAGTGGCATTATATGAATATGAAAATAACAAAAAGATATGTACATGTACATAAAAACCTCCATCAAACACTAATAATACATTATATAGCTTTTAGCAAAAAAATGCACACGTAAGAATGTGCAACAGAGTGGTTGGGGCTTCAATAGCCAGCCACCTATTTCAATCTGAAATTTCCAATAGCAGGCCGGCTATTGAAACCCATTCACCTGTGAGCTGCGGAGGCTAGCCGGCATGTAAATGGATTTTGATGCAAGGATTATATGGTTTAACTTTCAGTAATGGAAATTGTGGAGATTCCCTTTTTATTCACCTGTATCTTCAGCTCTAACAGCTCATGTTCTACAATATTCTGAAAACCAACAACAATGGAGTTGTATGATTGTGAGTCCCTTGAGTGGGGTATCAGAGACCTACATCAATTCACTCTGAAGTTGGTCTAATACAGGGGTGCCCACAATTTTTCGTCTGGAGATCTACTTTTCAAATGACGAGCTCAATGAGATCTACCAGCGAAAACAAACACATTAAAATTTCTACTGGGACTACTGTCTCTCTTGCGCTCTCCCTCTGGGCCAGTTCACACCACAAAGTCTGCCTTCCAGAGCGTTTGGCCTCTGGAACGCAAGCCGGCCAGCTCCCTGCGTTCAGGGAGCTGGCAGCCACGCCCCCTGCCCGCCGTGTGATCGCCTGCCACCACTGCAAGCACTATTTTTGCAGATCGCACTGGACCTGGGTCCCGGGTGTGGGCTATCGCACGGGGGGCGTGGCTGCGGTGCCATTGACTTTAATGCACCACTACACCCCCCTCCCACCCCTGAACGCAGGGAGCCAGCCTGCTTGCGTTCCAGAGGCCGAACGCTCTGGAGCGCAGACTTTGAGGTGTGAACCGGCCCTCTCTCTTGGCTTTCTCTTCTCTCTCATAGCTATCTGCTGTCTCTCTTCACTCTCTGCTATCTCTCTTCTCTGTCTGCTGTCTCTCTTTCTCTCTCTGCTGTCTCTCTTCTCTCTCTGCTATCTCTCTCTGCTGTCTTTCTTCTCTCTCTGCTGTCTTTTTTCTCTCTCTGCTGTCTTTTTCTCTCTCTGCTGTCTCTCTTCTCTTTCTGCTGTCTCTCTTCTCTTTCTGCTTTCTCTCTTCTCTCTCTGCTATCTCTCTTCTCTCTCTGCTGTCTCTCTTTCTCTCTCTCTCTGCTCTCTTTTGGCTGTCTTTTCTTACCTGCACTCCAGCAGCTATCTGGGTCTGCTCTGAGGTGCGGTGTCCTGTCCTCCCGCGGTGCTCGTGTGGCTGAATGTGCAGACTGGGAGAGGTGTCCCACTCCTTCCTGTCTGCAGCGTCTGGCGAATTCAGCCACGTGAGTACCGCAGATGACAGGACACAGGTCAGTGAGCTGATCACGATCTACCAGTGTTCGCTTTGCGATCGACTGGTAGATCGCGATCAACCTAATGGACACCCCTGGTCTGATAGTAGTCTTACAATGTATCATTTGTATTTGGTCTGGTTTTAATATTATAATTAGACTGACATTTCTCTGATATGTGTGCTCTAGTCCATATTTTCCTCTGTCTCATTTTCCCTGGTTTAGGAAGTGGTATATTTATAGGAGTGGGTGGACAGGTCGTTGTTTGCTACTGATTTCCCTGGTTTGGGAAGTGGTATATTTATAGGAGAGGGTGGACAGGTCGCTGTTTGCTTGCTGATTAAAGCTAGGACTGGCCAAAACTACAGTTTTATTGAAATGAGCTGCTGGCCATTTAGAATTTAGTTGCTACTCCTTGAGGGTGGGTGCTGCTGTGCACTGTCTGCTGCTGTGGAGGAAACAATATTTTTGAATTGCTGGGTGAGCCGACTGTTTTTGCCTTTTATACATAGTTACATAGTTAGTCAGGTTGAAAAAAGACACAAGTCCATCGAGTTCAATCTATAGAGATACGAAGAGAAATGTGTCCTTTTTTAAGGATAACAACATTTTCAGCAGGTACAGAAAATACCTAGTTATCCTGCCAGAAATGTAGTGTCCTAGTAACTTCGTGAGAGCTGAAAAAATAACAAAAATTATCTTTTCTTTCTTTTTTAAAATGACTAATCAGATCAACTACCATGTAATGGAGATGAGCAAAAGCAGAAATATTTAAAGTCCAGCCTTTGTGCCAACCATGGCTCTCCACAAAGCTACAGTGGGGAAATGTGGAGTGTAGATGCAAAGGCACAGGACTTAGTCGCAGGATTACCATGTGAAAATAAAGGGAAAAGGCCTGATAAAAGACAACTAATGCAGCCACCACATCTAAGTACCGGTGAGCTGCAATATATTACATTTTTGTTTTAGAGTTTAGATACACTTTAAGATCTGTCTTCAACTTTCCCAAATGCTAAAGACTACTTTAAGGGTTTCCAGAAACTGCTTGAAGCCTGCCCTAAACCTTGTAAATGCTAGCTGTACGAATTGCTTTTGCTCTTCAATGTAGCTGTAAACTAAGCCTTAGGGCATTTTACTGTTCAGGCATCACTATGGCACATAGTCTAGAGCTGCAGACTGACATCTAGTGATGAGTGCAGTGAATAGCCTGTGGATGAACTCTGTGGGGTATAATAAAGTCATTGTAAATCAATACTTCTAGTATCAACTCTTGCCCTTTGTTGGCTAGTTTATAGATGGTGTCAGAATAGTCTATCAATGTAGGATCAAATCTGAAAACAAAGTGGACAAATTACAAAAACCATAAAAAGTTCTTATAGAGCAAGATGTCGTGCATATGGGAAATAATAATTTTCCAGGGATGTTGAACAAATATAAATACGGTAAAAAGCAATATATAAAGTAATGGGAAAATCTACACTGTAGAAAGAATTGTATAAACCCTTTGAACTTTGCTCTGACATCGTATTAGCTTTGCATCAACACAAATGTAATCTGCATGATTGTTTTCTGGCTCGAGACAATCAGGAAACAAGTATTTCATAATTCTCCCAATAAATTTAAGTTAAAACATTACCAACATCTAATGCCTAACATATCTGGATAACCAATTGTCTATTTACGATAGCACACAATTTAATTGTACAATATATTAAATTTAGAGAGAATTGTACAGAAATTCTTTTTTGTGTAGTTTTAGCATTAAATATGTTTTTAGCGCTAACACTGACTGCATACATTGTCATTTTGTATTAGTTCTAAGCAAATTGCAAGGTGCTCCATATATGTTACACTTACAATATTTATCAATCTTATTTTTGTTTTGTAACAAATGTACTTTTTGCACCATTCATCTTAAACTTCGTTGACATATGGTTGCATGATGCAGTAGATTGTACAATCAGTTTGTAAAGTATCATTTTGGAGATTTGGAAATTGTGGAATTACTTAATACGTACATTGGCTTTTGATGAAAGTGGAACTATAGCTTTCAAATGAAAAACTACTGTCAGGCAAGTCATTTCTTCACAAGATACTCTGGGGGGAATCTATGAACATGTGTGTGACAACATTTTTTGGCGCAAAGACCAAAATGTAATTCTAACTAACTGCAGAGTTTTAAGTGTTCTTGCAACATATTAACCACCTAAAGACCAGGTGTTTACACCCACTTCCCATCCAGGCCATTTTTCAGTATTCAGCACTGCGGTACTTTGACTGACATTTATTCAGTCATGCAACACTGTACAATAAATATATTTTATACCATTTTTTGTGGACAGATAGCGCTTTTGTTTTGTGGTATTTATTCACCATTGGGGTTTTTATTTTTTATTATATTAAGGAAAAATTATCAAACATATATTTTTTTACATTGTTACAATACATTTATTATTACCCAATTTTTTGGTAAAATATAAAAGACAAGGGCTAAGAAGCCCCCTATGTGATAGCAAAAAGGATGTGGCAGGTCCTCTTTATGGAGACATCAGGGGTCTTTAAGACCCCTAATGTCAGCTAGGGACCTCTAAATAAGCTGATGAAGCACAGATCTGCTTCATTAGCTTCTCTCCAGCTTCTGAAGCCAGGCAATGACAGCAGAATGCGGAAGTCATGTAATATACATGACTTACTGCATTCTGACACCGGAGAGGAGACCGGGCGGAGATCGTGTGCTGATCTCCCTCTGATCCCCTGTCTTAGAGCAACCATGCCGGTCCCGGGCCTGCATTG
>NW_017307383.1:466508-484270 GCF_000935625.1 Nanorana parkeri
CACAACATACAAGCGATTCGGCGGCTCTATAGCTGCCAGATCGCTTGTATGTAAACAGACATCATTGCCTGTTTAAACATTTTGAGTTTCCCGCAGCTCCCAGCCTGCAATTAATGTTTGCGACTCACTGTTCTTTTATACATAGAGTTCTGTTACAAACAGAACTCTTCCTTTTCATAGAATATGCTTCATGTCCCTGCTAAAAGGTTAGGAAACCCCACACTAAGATATACATGGGCTTTTCATGAGGTAATATGCAGTGTGTGCCCTCATGCCATATGTTGTGGAACTGATAAATACTGCATGCTGATTCTGTGCTTATTTCATCCAAACCTAAAAGGAGATACATTAGGCAAGTGTTCCTGCACTGTGTAAATTCACTTTCTATTATGTTGTCATCCCTCCTGTGTGAGAATCCTGAGATCCCTGTCAGTGGTATCTCTGATTCAGTATCATTGAGCTATTTGCATACTGCAAGATAATTGTGATTTCTCAGCTGTATAAGAGGTAAATCCACCTGACTAGGTCTTATCAGGTGAATCTTCTGTTGTTGCAGTGCACACTTGCAGTTTTATTATTTAAAGGTTTGGTTTGGAATTCCTTAGCTAGTGTTAGCTTAGGGAACAGTAAACATTATAGGGTAGAGGTAGGTTAGGCATCCGACGGCCGCTTAGACAGTTAGAGGCCCGGTCGCATTGATAGCCTAGAATTAGAACAGGGACCAAAAGATAGGATAGACAGGCCTGTTTTACTTTATAGGTGACGCATTCCAGATGTTCTCCTCAAGAAGTGCATTCATCTGCTGCAGCTCCAGCATTGCGTCTTCTCAAGCCGGATTTGACTCCGCCTTAAATATCATCTCACCAGGGGCCCCTCCAACTGGACTTTGCTGCAATCCATAATTGGAGGTATCCATGTAGTCAGGTATGCGATCTGCGACCGCAAGCCTGACAGGAATTTCCACTCGCTTGCACTGCATTTCCACTCGCCAAATGCGAGCAGGCGAGTGGACATTTTGAGCCCTGTTATAGGATATATGAGCATTTTATTTGTTATTCCTGAATGTTGATGCTTGGATTGTATGTAACATTATCTGCTTGATCTATATAGAGTTTGCATTATATATATATTGGTGTGCTTACATATATTTCTGGTAGAAATCTATGCTGGGAACAGTAGTACTTCTGCTTTGAGTTATCTTGTGTAAGTCACTACTCAATTTCCTAGGAAGGGAGCATCTCCTCATATGCAGGAGCCCTGTTCTAGGTGGAGGCACTGCCAAATTTATCGTCAAAGCCCATTCTTCCATTTAGCGAAGGCTTTGGCTCACATAGTTACCTGCAGGCTAGCGCCATAGCCTATTTGGAGAGGGCAGTTTCATTTAACCCCCCCAAAAACGGGGCTAAATTTGTGTACTTTGTTATGCCTCATCCTGATAAAGAACTGTCTATAAGTGAAAAAAAAGGGCGGTTTCATTTTACCCCCCCCCCCCCCAAAAAAAAACTGACTACACATGTTTTGTGACATTTCCCATAATTTCCACTGCACAGAATTTGTGTACATCATTTGCGACAGTAAAAAAACACCAAACAGATGCACGTCCTAGAAGTTCTCCTGAGCACTTCTTTAACTATTGCAAAAATGACTTGTACCCTCAAGTCAACTGAGCACCTCAGGTTATTCAACAGGTTATTTAACTGAAATCCAGGAGGTTCCCCGCAAACTTGTAACAGTTTAGAGACAATTTAGGCTGGGTTCACACCTAGGCGGATTGAATATGCACGTTTTCGCGCGTTTTTTACCGCGATTCGCGGTAAAAAAAACGTGCGAACAACGCGCGTTTCCGATGGATACTTGGCTGTATCCCAATGGAACCGCCCGACCAAAACGCCCCAAAGAAGTACATGTACATGTACATAGGCTGGGTTCACACCTAGGCATTTTTCCGCGCTTTCGTACTCGCAGAAAAACGCTCAAACAGGGAAATGCCATTATTGTCAATGTGCATGGTTCCCATCTGGGCGGTTTTCCGCGAGTACGAACGTGCGGGAAACCGCCCTACGCCCAAAGAAGGACATGCGAATCGCGGTAAAAAAACCGCGCGAAAAACGTGCATATTCAATCCGCCTAGGTGTGAACCCAGCCTAAGAGACAGAAAAACATACAGACATTGTTGAGACAATTCTCCTTATGAAAACACTTAGGAATGAAACAAACTAACATAATAAATCTGCCGCTATATGCACTAGAAATAAGGGATACAGCAGTTTGAGAGGCACTAATTGATACGTTCCCCCCTCTGTATGTCTTTTCTGCAATAAAAGTGTCTTACCTGTCTGCCAGAATAGTTTTTTTCTGAATGTACACTAAGCCGTGCATGAGTAGCTCAGTTTACATTCTCAGCATGCTTTGGTGCTGAGATGAATAAAATCCCATGCCCATGCACAGGAGTCAGGTCATCCTGGGCCGGCCATTCAAGATGCCTGAAGACGTCAAACCCATAAGGAGACCAGGCAAATGTGAAAGCACTGGTGGGGGAGTTTACATCACTGGAGAGGAGGTATGTATAGCAGTTTAGTTGAATCATAGCTGCCATTTTAAGTGGCACAGGGTCAGTAGCTATTTGCCCCAGTGCCATTTTAAAATCAGCAGCTCTGGTGGGTCCAGGTGTGGGTGTAGGCTTGAACCACCAGCTGTCAGTGACAGTTAAAATTCAGCACAAGGCCCAGGTGTTGAAATTAACTGCTCCTGAATTTCCCATTTTGCTAGATACTGCTAGAGAGCACTTGTAGTAGATCACAATGCTTTTGCATTTTGTTGACATTTAGCCCTCATTCACATGGGTAACGGCCAGCCCGTACAGATCCGTGCTGCGTGCATGGTCGTATCGGGCAGCCCCTGGGAAGAACTGGTGCTGCGTGTGATTATACGCAGCAGCCTGTCCTTCTCTATGGCAGTACGCGACCTTACCCTGCCCTACGCTCACCCAACCTGTACTCTGACAGGATGGATCCTGTTTGCATCCGAGCAGGGACACCCGCAACCGTACGGACATGGAGGTCGGGTGAGCGTAGGGCAGCATATGACTGCGTACTCCCATAGAGAAGGACAGGCTGCTGTGTATAATCACATGCAGCACCTGTCCTTCCCGGGAGCGGCCCGATACAGCCGTCCACGCAGCGCGGATCTGTACGGGCCGGCCTTTAACCGTGTGAATGAGGGCTAAAAGTGGTGTGACGTGCCAATTCTACCTGTATGTAGGCTCAGGCAGCTTCCCTGGCTATAGTGATCTATTGCTGGCTGTTTGCAGCTGGCAGTTAATAACTATTAGAAGTGATCTGCTGTTGCCCAGCTGCATGGAAGGAAGTCTGGATCAGGTCTCCATTGAAGATAAAAAGTGGGGAATTAAAAAAAAATATATACTATATATTGTAAATTGTGTTAACAACTTGCTACACATTTAAAGTACCAATTGTCTGTGCTGAAAATACTTTCATAGCTAAAACTGGGTTTTTGGAGATATTTGGGCATAGAGAGAATTGGACTCTGGTCAGGCACTTCACCTTGTGGTCAAATCTATTCCTCATTGCCTGACACCCAATCCACATTGGGGCATATCAGGTAAAGTGATCTAAAGATAAGAGAGCAAGAAAACATAAAAACAAATACATTAATATTGTGAATTGTATCCTCAATCGGTTTAAATATACTGCCCTTTTTGATACAGGGTCAAAATGTTGCCACCGCTTAACATTTAAATCTGTTTATAACTACTGTATCTTGGTATTTTTAGATTTTCTAGGGTTTCGACATTGAACATATATATTTTTCATTAGTGGATTTAACCATGTGAAGGAATATTGGATAATTATTTTAAGTATGTACGACTGAAGTTCTCTTTGAGTATAATGCAGCTAATTTAAGATTGATTGCCTTGTGTCTTTAGAATTGCCAGATGTACAGGCTTATAATAGAGGTATCTGAGCAGTATAATGGCTGTCTAGTAATTTTGAATTACTTAGAAAAAAGGAGACTTCGAGGCAATTACCAGATGCTTCTCTGAAGGAGCATTCCTAAATTAATGTCAGAGTCCGGATTATAGTTTATATCTAAAGGTATATACTAGTATACCAGATAAGTTAGTCATAGATGCGGTGGTGCATGCAGGGTTTTTTGCACATTAAGGTAATGTTTTACAATCTTCAGGGACATTGCACTTTTTAAGGGATTTGTCTTTTCCTCCTACGTTTGTCAATCAATATACGGGTAGGTTGGAGGAACTTTACAGCCAAGTTTCCATTTGTGCATGGAGTTATAAAATAATTTTTAAAACACTGCTTAAAGTATATGTAAACCCTAATAATTAACCTTCCCTATTTTTTTTTACCTTTTTGTTTACTTAAAGTAGTATTAAACTTCCAAACTTTTTTTCAATAATGAATCCAGTTTACATTGCCCAGCAAAGCATTGCTTTACATTTTTGCCCAAACGCTTGCAATCATCATGTTTCTGAACAGCTGCTTCCAAGTCTCTCAGCTTATCTTCCCTAAACATCCTGTCCAGTAAAAGATCACAAAAGACAGCGTAGACTCCAGTAATTGTTCATCTACTGGCTTGGAGAAGAGAGGAGGGAGGTGAGGGAGCAAGGGGAGATGGAAGTAGCTTGATTTGCTATATCTGTGTATCTGTGGAGACACACGCAGCTTACTAGCACATGCAAGAGTGACTGCATAGCACTCTGTTTGAGAAAGTCACTCTAAAACAGGAAGTCATGGCCAGTGCTTAGGAGACCAGCTGATTCTGCAGGAAACTAGGAGCTGAGTACATTTCTGGCACAACAGATCTTTTTCTTTTTTTCTGGGTCTTTAATGGGATAAAACTTGAGGAAATGTGCATATGTTCTGTATATATTTTTTTTGCCCTGACACTTTAAACACAAAAAAAATCAGTTAGTAACAAAGTTTGGTAATGTTTTACAGCAACATGCATACACAATGCCAGTAGGTAAGAAAATGTTCAAATATGTTTAGTATCAGAAAATAATTAACCTTGGTAAAATGCTGCTTATGCACACAAAAGGCAGTTTTTACAATTGTTGCTAACATTTTCGGTAGAGGTGCACCGAAATGAAAATGTATCATTTAAAAGTAAACCGAAATGAAAAAAAATGTCAGGCCGAAACTGAAAAAGTTTTTTATTCTAACTTTTTAAAAATATTTCATTTTTATTGATTTTTTTTAAACTATACATTTTTTATATTTTATGTTTACTTATTTATTCATTTTTAATAAATATTTTTATTTTCTACTTTACTTTTAGGGGCTTCAGGGAAATATTATGGGTCTAAACTGAGCCCTCAATCTCTTTTTCTGTATTCCCAGTCATAAATGAACAGAAGTCCTCTATACTGAGTGTTCCTGTTCATTCATAACATGGAGATAGTATGTTTACTATAACCACATTCATGAATGAACAGGTGATGTAGACCACTTCCCATTCATTCATAATTGAGGATATAGTAAACATACTATGTCCTCAATTATTTATTGCACAAACTGTTGGCGCTATATAAATCCTGTATGATAATAATAATAATTTACAAACACTCACAATGTTTGTACCGCTCTCCATCCTGACAGCTGTCACAGGAGGCTGGGCGTGGCGGTGGGGGAGGAGAGCTTAGCCTCCTGTGACAGCAATGACAGCTATCTCCGCCCACACCACCGCTCTCCGTCCTCGATTGGCTGTCACAGGAGGCTGAGCTCTCCTCCCACAATGCGCTGCCCAGCTTCCTGTGACAGCCAATCGAGGACGGAGACAGCAATGGCTCCCTCCCCCACACCGCTCTCCTGATGTGTGACAGGAGGCTGAGCAGTGCAGGGAGCAGAGCGTCCTCCCGTCACCCAAAGCTCAGTATACCGCAAGCTACTGCTTGCGGTATACTGAGAAGCCGGAATGGATCCCGACAATTCTGTCTGTAAACACCCAGCTGCGTGAGTGACAGCTGGCTCTGCCTATCTAGAGGCAGAGCCAGCTGTACCCTCCCCGTCCGTTCAGCCAGTCAGCGCTGGAGGATCGGACAGGGGAGAGGGGGGAATCCCTGCAGGGCGCCGTGAGTGACAGTCACGGCTCTCTGCACGGATAGATCAAGAAGTGAGCGAACACCGGTATGTGTTCGCTCACTTCCCGATCTACTGAGCCGACCTGTGCCAGTTTAATTGTCACAGGTCGGCTCAGATTATGAGGCTGAGTGAAAATCACTCGCCTCATAATTCTCCTTTAAGTCTATTTTAAAACTGATAATAAAATTTCACAGCACAGTACAGGCAGGGTTAATTAAGATTAAATATAGATTCCCACAGCCTCCTCCTTAACATTACATTGTGGTGGTGGTAGGGGGCTAGGCAGGATTTTTAAGCAAGTAAGAAGCACTTAAAAATGTTTTAATTTTTTAAAAATGATTCTATGTAAATGGGAACATATAACAAATATAAAATAGGTGTTACTCCAATTTTCTGCAAAAGTGGAAATATGCCATAACATTTTGTTCTTAGCACTTTAGAGCTGAAGAGGGGCT
Organism: Nanorana parkeri; assembly: GCF_000935625.1. NCBI lineage: Eukaryota > Metazoa > Chordata > Amphibia > Anura > Dicroglossidae > Nanorana > Nanorana parkeri. Next base: position 473,086 of record NW_017307383.1, read on the forward strand.
AATATGTTCTTTATTCTTACAGAATAAAAATATGATTAAAACTCAGCTAGCCATCTAATGAGTGCGAGTATATGAGTTCAGATTATGCAGCTGGATACTGACCAAAATGTACATTATGTAATGATTGTCATCAATGTCCAGTTTTTTAGCAAGGTGATTTTCTGCAGTGTCTTTGTTCAAATCACTTTTTGTGCAATAATTGGATTTGACATTGATCAGGCTGTTTGCTAATTTCCTTACTTCACCAAGAAAATAATGATTTTGCTTGTTGTTAATGAGTCCTCTCCAATCCAATATATTCTAAGAGATACAGATAAATACCAGTTTTACAATTCAGCACGTACACCAGCTCAAAATTGGTGTAGATTCAACATAATTATGAATTAGATAAATGCTCATAGGTGTGTTTTCCCCTGCGGCAACTTTGGTTAGACCTGACCGAGTCAATTACCACTAGTTTTTAAATATATGGACACACTTATAAAATATGTTAGACTATACAGTATATAGTGTGTGTGTGTGTGTGTACACACTATATTGCCAAAAGAATTGGGATACCCCTCCAAATCATTGGATTCAGCTGTTCCATAAAATTTCCTTGTTCCTAAATATTCCACGGTCAACTTTTAGTGGTATTATAACAAAGTGGAAGCAACTGGGAACAATAGCAACTCAGCTACGAAGTGGTAGGCCACGTAAAATGACAGAGCGTGATCAGCGCATGATGAAGCACACAGTGCGCATAAGTCACCAGCTGTCTGCAGAGTCAATAGCTACATTCCTCCAAACTTCATGTGACCTTCAGATTGGCACAACAACAGTGCGTAGAGAGCTCCATTGAATGGGTTCCCATGGCCGAGCAGCTGCATCCAAGCCTTACATCACCAAGTGCAATTCAAAGCGTTGGATGCAGTGGTGTAAAGCACGCCACCACTGGACTCTAGAGAAGTGGAGACATGTTCTCTGGAGTGACTAATCACGTTTCTCTGTCTGGCAATCCAAAGGACGTGTCTGGGTTTGGCGGTTGCCAGGACTTGCCTGACTGCATTGTGCCAAGTGTAAAGTTTGGTGGCGGGGAGATTATGGTGTGGGGTTGTTTCTCAGGGGTTGGGCTTGGCCCCTTAGTTCCAGTGAAGGGAACTCTTAAGGCATCAGCATACCAAGACATTTTTGACCATTTCATGCTCCCAACGTTGTGGGAACAGTTTGGGGATAGCCCCTTCCTGTTCCAAAATGACTGTGCACCAGTGCACAAAGCAAGGTCCATAAAGACATGGATGAGTGAGTTTGGGGTGGAGGAACTTGACTGGCCTGCACAGAGTCCTGACCTGACCTCAACCCGATAGAATACCTTTCTATCAGGTGAATTAGAGCGGAGACTGCAAGCCGGGCCTTCTTGTCCAACATCAGTACCTCACCTCACGAATGTGCTTCTGGAAGAATAGTCAAACATTCCCATAGACACACTCCTAAACCTTGTGGACGCCTTCCCAGAAGAGTTGAAGATGTTATAGCTGCAAAGGGCGGGCAAACTCAATACTGAACCCTATGGACTAAGACTAGGATGCCATTAAAGTTCATGTGCGTGTAAAGGCAGGCATCACAATATTTGGTAAAGCCAAAATTGATGGTGCAAGTCTTTATAAATTCCTTGGGCAACCAACACTGCATGAAAGATCATCTAAATGCATAGAGTATTTTCTTATTTCTGGTTAAACGGTGGGTGAAAATTGGGGTGAATATCATTAAATAATGGGAATGTCCTTTTATTAAAGGAGAACTATGAGGTGAGTGCTTTTCACTCACCTCATAGTTCTAGCCGACCTGTGACAATGAGACTGTCACAGGTCGGCTCTGTAGATCGGGAGGTGAGTGAACATATACCGTATACATATACATATACCGTATACATATACTCTCTGCCGTGACAGGGGAGGGGCTGGATTCCCCCCTCCCCGCTCTGATCCGCCAGCGCTGACTGGCGGAAAGGACGGGGGAGGGGGCGGGTACAGCTGGCTCTGCCTTTCGATAGGCAGAGCCAGCTGTCACTCATGCAGCTGGGCGGATCTCGACATCGATGTCGGTATCCGCTCCGACTGCGGCGTCCCAGTAAACCACGAGCTGTAGCTCGCGGTATACTGAGCTTAGGGTAACGGGAGGGCACTAGTTTGTGTCCTCCCGTTACCCTAAGGAGAACTATGGGGAAAAGCCCTGACCCCATAGTTCTCCTTTAATCCCTGTGAAGTAGAAGAAAGGTGTGAGGCGCTGGATCTCCTAATGTGGTAGTTATTACCAGTCAGGTCGTAAGCATTGTAGAGGTAATAAGGTTCCTATAGCAGTTCTCTCAGTGGTGGCTGAAGTTCAGCTCCTTGCTGGAGTAGGGACTGGGTGTGCAAGGAGCAATATGCCAAAACCAGAATGTATAAAATCCATATTTAATTTTACTGACAATGTTTAAATCATGAAATGCTAACATATTTCAGGTGCTCAAAGGGCCTCCCTTCATCAAGGCTCAGTACTGTTGAACAAAATGTGTACTGGACTGATAAAATTCAAGGGATCCCGAAGGTAATTAGTATGACCACTGCAGATGCAGGTTAAGCCTTCTGGAGCATACTCATACTAATTACCCCTTAGTTTCCCTCCAGTATACAATGTATACAATTAGTTCAACAGTAGAGATAAGCTAATTGGCCTGGGTTCAGTTCGTGGGTCATTTATCAATTCCATAGCAAAGTTCATAAATTGAGAACTTTAATATGAATTTTAATCCATTGAAGTCTATTGGATGTGAATCTTGAAAATGGATTTTAACCATTATTAGGTCTAATAGGTACAGGGATTGTCAAAAAATGCCTGAAACTTCATTGCTATCAAATGGAGGCGCTCACAGGCCTCCTATGTGATAGCATATTAGGTGGTGGCACCCCTAGTGTCATCTTGAAAATATCTTCTTCCCCAGAACAGATGTTCGCCGGTCTCTCTCCCCTCTAGCCAACACCAGTGATACTGCTCCCGAACCCGAAGGAGAGGCAGCAAAACCCAGGAAGTAAGGCGAGGTGCTGGGCGATGGGGCACTCATTCACAAGCCCCTGGAAGTGATCTGGTTGCAGCTCATGCAAAATACCATAAAATCACTCGCACTCCGTTTGTAGATAGCAGTCAATCTCCTTTATTGACTGAACACGATGTCACATACACAAAGCTACGTTTCTGGACCAGGCAGTGTTTGCCTGAAGAAGGTTATTTTGCATTTGCTGTGCGGAGCCATTCGCTGTCACTTTCGCACCCCCCAGTTTTCGTTTGGGCTTTATCAGGTCAGGAGTGCGATGGCATCTACTACATTATGAAACTGGTGGCAGCTCAGCCACCAGAATGTTTTCCAGTGTAAAGCCAACAGTCGGCTTTACACAGCTGAACAGGGTCTTTGTGGCTAAAGCCGCCAGGAATCTGTTTAAAGGGGTCTTCTACCAGTGACATACGCAGGGCTTGAAAAATCCACTCGTCCGCTCATCTGTGACGAGAGGACGGTGGAGTCGACGAGCAGCTTCCCGGCCGGCCGTTGTAATTACATTCAAGCGATCGGGCGTCTCTAGAGCAGCTCAATTGCTTGTGTTAGCAGCTGTCACTGCCGTTGCCGGTCCCGAGATCCGCTGTGCCAGACGCGGCCGGGACCGGCACGGCTCTGTGACAGGAGATCAAAAGGAGTTCAGTACACGAACTCCCTTTGATCTCCTCTCAGTCCCCGAATGCAGGAAGTTATGTATGTTACATCACTTCCTGCATTCAGTGTCACTCTCCAGCTACAGAAGCTGATGAAGTCCATCTCTGCTTCATCAGTGTAACGGCAACCGCCGTCAGCGCTCACCAAGGGATCAGGGAGTGCAGGATTCCGCCGCTTCTCGCCAACGGCCGTCTGCGTCCCAGGGTGGAGCGCACGCATCCACGTCCGGGTTCGGACGCCAGATGCGTTCCACCTTGGGACGCGGAAGTCCGCCGCCTCCATCAGCGGCTCCTCCCCCAGCCCTTAGCCCTATATAAACGCCCCAGTGAGACAGTATGGCGTTCCACTATTGAAGACTGAACACCTGCTGTCTCCTGGGACCCTACAGCTCTCCTACTCAACTACAGCCAGCGACACGATCCTTGGACCGAATCCTTTTGGACCCCGAGCTCCTTATATGCCACTCAACAACCGCAAGTACTTGTGCATACTGCACTTCCACTTTAACATATTGGCTGTGTATACTGGGAACCTGGACTAACTCCTGTACTCCATCTACTGGGCCGTTGGGATATTACACCACTGACTCTAAATATAGATGCAAGCACTCCTACAACTCTTTTGACATCCCTAACCAATACAGCTTACTTTGAGATTGGGCTTATGCAGTAATATCCCCATCTAAACGTTTTACCTTGTTATTTTGGGCTGTGATGCTTGAACCCTAGCTCAAAACAGAAGCATTAACTCCAGCTTTAGAACATCTGGTCCGCCTCAATGTCCTCGTTCCTGGGCTCCCGGAAGGACTGTTTGGGGTGACCAGAGCTAGTGTCTAATGTCCTGTCCTCCGAAGTCAACTGCTTGCCTGGAGGCTTCCTCCAATAGCCTAACTGCAGGATCATTCCCAAGTCCATGTTCTTGTTCTTGTTTTTGGTGCCCATTTGGTTGGCTTTTCTTTTTTTTGGCAAAGGGTTTTTGTTGGTTTTAAAACTTACTAGCTAGGTTAAGCTAGTGAGTGAGGTGAAAACCTAGTGCCTTTTATAGGGCCCCACCTACATGCTGATTAGTTAATTATTAAAGCTGTGAGAATGGTTTAATTAGTTAAGGTCTGTTGCATTTGCATATTAATGTGGGTGGTTTTTGGAATATTTGTCTTAGCTCACTCCATTTGGATAGCAGGCTTGATGTATTAAGCAATCACAAAAAAACTATCATTGCTCAAAACAGGTGCAGTTTTCAAAATTAAAATATGCAAGTTGTGTTTACACTAAAAGTAGGGTTTTCTGGTTTGTTATTTTTTATCATCATGACTTCTTTCCATGTAGGAAGATGCAGATGCACAAATTGTTGCTTGGGTGGTGCAATTTTTTTGATGCTTAAAACGCAATTAAAACTGCAGATTTCCATGCGCGTGAATCCAAAAGGGAGGATGAGGCTGTGGCAAATATAAGGCTGTGGCAGTAGCCAATGCTGCTCTGGCTACTGAAGAGGTGGAGTATGGCTGCCCTTTATTTTTGCACAAAGCATCTTGTATGATAGCAATATCTGTTGCAGAGTCAGGCTCAGCCGGGAAGCTATTCTACAGCTTTACAGCCTCATGGAGGACAAAATCAAACCCATCACCTAATGCAGTTAGGTAGTTCCTAGTATGGTGAGGTTTTTAGCAACCCTGTTTATTCTGGGGTGTGGATAATTCCAAATAACCTCTGGAGTAATATGTGGATTAGGCCAACCACGGTGTTTCCATAGTGTTTATGCAGCTCATTAATGCCATTATTGACATGGTGCCTAGGTACATTGACTTTCCACAAACTGAACATGAATGTAGGGACATCAAGATCATTATCACAGGCAGGATGGCTTCCCAAATGTCTTGAATGCCATAGACTGCACACATATTGCTTTATGGGCACCCAAGGAGAGTGGAGTGAACCTCAGAAACAGAAAACAGTACCACTCCATCAATGTGCAAAAAGTCTGTGATGCCAGAACAATAATAATGAGTGCACATACAGGTTGACCTGGGTCATGTCAAATTGGCTACATCCTGCACCACACAGCTTTATTTCACAAACTTGAGTCGGATGGATGGCTTTATGGCAAGCAGTGGCGTCGAAAGGGGGGTGCAGTGAGTGCTGCTCACACCGGTGGCACCATCAGAGGGGATGACACCAAAATGACTCATAGTCATTTTGGTGTTACCCCCACTCAAAAGTCGGGCACTCAACCAAGTGCCCAACTTTTTAGAGGGGGTGACACCAAAATGTACGAGAGAGGAGGGGACCCGGCAGCATACCTTATCCAGATGTATGAACTCCTCCTCTCCCTACAAGCAGTACTGACTGAGATGGTGCTTGCAGTTAAGTGTGCCTGATGTAATTACACGTGTGTGTGATGACGTCCCAGTGGGTGACACCCGGCAGCCGCTCCAGGTGACACCTGGCCTGGGGACTCCTCTAATGGCAAGTCAATTTTTGTGCTTTGGGTGAAAAATAAAAAAGTGGAAATGTGTGGCAAACATTTAAGGGAATATGTCAGAATCTGACTGTCAGGGAAATTAACCTTAAACTGATATTAAAGTTAAAAAAATGTAAAGCTATTTTAAGTGCTGATTAAATCTCTTACAATAGATGCTGCTCCTTGATGTTTAAAAGTTTTTTTTAGTTTACTGCAGAATCAGCTGGTCCTCTGAGCTCTGGTCCTGTCATCCTGTTTTAGGGTGGCTTCTTTACCTTGTATGGTCCTATAGAGTCAACCTGGTGTGTGTGCTAGTAAGCTGTGTGTGTCTCCACAAACACACAGAAACAGCAGGGCCAGCCAATACCTTCCTCCCTTGTCCATACTATGTATCTCTGTTTGATCCGGATTTGTTATTGCAAAAAAAAAAAAATTTGAGAGTGCAATACTACTTTAAGTGCAGGCAAAGATACTTGCTCACCATTAGCCAGTGGACCCAAATTGCAACAGTGCAACTATTGGAGACCAACAGACACCAACTATGCTGTGGATAGTCTAATTTATTGCAGAATTGCATTAACATTTATAGTAGATTATACGTAATTGATACAGCTCTTGATAATTGGTCAAATTCAGATGGTAACCATATAAAGACTTTTTGGTCATTTTGATGACTCGATGTCCAAAATGCTGGCACAGTGTCTCGTGGTGTGGTCATAAGCTTGGCTTGAAATTCATGTTTTAACACCCATCATGTCTCAGGTCCAAAATTACACAAGTGTCATAAAACAGAAAAAATATAGGCCAAAGGTTAATATATTTATTTGGCTATGTGGTCAAATCCTTATACTTTATGCATTGAAGCCATTTTGAATCACAAATGCCATTTTAAGTACATTTTTTCTCTCTCATGACCATTGTAGTTTCATGGGAACAGAGAATGACTGGGAACAAAATAAAATGAATGGTCACTCTGATTAATTAAAAAAGCTGAATCAGTTTTCACTATGACTAAGCATAGACACATATCATGTTTGCATCATGATGTTAACATCATGTCTGTTTAATGTCCTGCATTTTAGACATGCACTTTAGATATTCCAATGTTTGAATCTTGTTTTATTTACGTTGTAGGGGATGCAGGCTATCCACAAATCACCTAGCCCATGGCTCCAGTCAGGCACCCCAGGACCAAAGCAGAATATCGGTCTCCTAAAAACACGTTTTTCGTGCTTGGCCTGACTTGGGGTGAGCTTCTGTGTTCTCTACAGAAGTGAGCCAGGATTATTCTCACCTGTTGCATCCTTCACAACATGTGAATTGAAGCTGACTAAGGACAGGGAACCAGAGGTGCCTGACAAAGCATGAGGTGATTTCCAACTTCTTCACACAAATGTATTGCTTGGAAACATTTTAAGTTATAAACACACACACACCATTTTGCAAGCAAGTTTTAAAGCATCTTTATTTATTTGTCTGTTGTAAAAGCCCCGGTTTGCTGTGTCTCTTGTTCTGTCTGTCTTTCATTTGCTCTCTCTCAAAAGCACTTAAATGAGCTTTATTGTCATTTTCTCTGGTAGTAAAGGGTAGTGTGGAGTTTAACAAAAACTCAAATAACAGTTTTAAAGGGGATAGGAGAATATAAAATCAAGTAGGAGTAGAAGAGAGTGGGAAGGTTATTAGATCAACAAATAATTATATATATTTTTAGAGATTGCTATTTTTCAAGGGCATTTCTAGGTTCTAAAGTAAAATGTTTTCTTTGCCTTTTAAGGCTGCTAAAATCCAAGTAGCATTTGGGGAAGTAGTGAAGCTATTGTAAGCCTGTAAGCATGGTGATGAAGCTGCCAACACAGATTTAGTTCTGATTCAGGTTCCTGGAAGATGCCATCTTGAACTTCTGTATATGATTCTGTAAAAAAGTGTAATTTTATAAATTTGTAAGGTATTAAAATAAACTCATTTTTTAATATGGTTGCTGTATTTTGTGGCAGTTAAGGTGTTCCTACACACAATGTAGTATGTTCTAGGGATGCACCGATACCAAGTACTGTACTCGGTACAAGTACACGTACAGATACTTTTTGAGCTCCAATACTAGACTAGAGAAAAAAGCAAAAGTTAGGAGGCAGCTGTCATTTGTAAGGAGCACACGGAGCTCCTGGGATTTGTACATCTCTGTTTTAATGTATGATTTTGTAAAGGGATGCACCGATACTATTTGTGCAAGTACAAGTACTGATACTTGAGCAAGTACTTACAAGTACAAGTACTGATACATTTTTGCTTATTGCCATGTGGTAGTTTTTCTAAAACAATACAGACTAATGATTTCAGGACAGTGGTGGAGCGCCAGAGCCAGGTCCCAACTGCAACCGCTGCAACCCTGGTAGTTCTCATGAAAATGCCAAGTATCGGTACTGGTATCTGAAAAGTATCGGTGCATCCCTAGTATGTTCCCTTGCCGTTTTTTTTTTTTTGCTGATTATAATAACAAAGAAAATATGTGGAAAAGGCCATTTCCCATGCAGCTAAACAAAGCATAGTGCCTGCAACCTAAGTTTTTCCAGCAAAGCTTCATGCCAGAGACCTACTGCAATAATTAGCAGAAACATTGAGATACATTCATGTCTTACGATTGGCAAATATGGATCTTTAAATCTGGCCTTGAAAAATTACCAAGAAAAACCAGATCGAAAAAAAGGATGTTGATTTCACCTGCACCATGGCCCACATGTACATGTGTAGAAAACCAGGGGAGAAAAAAGATTCTCTTTCAACTACTTGGTTTGTAGTTTTGGACAGAGTATGGAAAGGTTAGATGCCCTGTCAGGTATCTGAGGCTCTATTAGAGAGAGTTCACAACACTTACAGCAGGAAAAAATTACCAGGGTTCTAACCATTTGCCTCTCCATTTCAAAATGTCTTAACAAGGTTTGGGTAGAGATACGCTCTAAAGAAAGTCCATTCTACAAGTAGAATGTCTTTTCATGGCCCTGGAGGGTACACATTTTTAATAATAACAAGCTTTTACAGATCATGCTTTTGGGAGATGTAGAAAAACAAACATGCTGATGTTAAGCATTACATGAACATACCACCACGGTGTGTAACAAAGTAAGCCACAATATTCATGACAGAAGGCTTTACGATGCTCTGTAAACACCATATCCCTGCAGGAAAAGAAAACATTCATGGGGCTGCAAAATTAAAAAGGAGCATAGGGCACCCTGATTGACATGATCTCCTTGCCATACCTGGTTGTATATTATGATAGGGAAGAGTAATATATGCTCACCATAGACCTGGGCTTCTCTGTACCTTGTTGCCTGTTGCCTAATATATATGCTATAGAGCCCACTCTTTCTGAAAATAAAGACCTGTGCAAGACAGAAGATAATCTGGGCCAGTATAGTGATGAAAATTTGGGACACAAAATCTTAGGTTTAGGGTTAAGTGTTAGGTTCACTTTAAGAACTTTATAACTTAATCAGAAAAAAATTAAGTTTTAAGGCCAAGGTGATGAGATGGATGTTCTAAGTATAAGGTTTAGGTCAGGGATGTGCAGAGAGGTGAGTGGCGGGTCAGTCAACCCCCGGCCCACCATCGACGCCAGCCCGGTCACCGAGCTATTTGTTCATCTGCTGGCGGTGGCTGCGACCGCTGCGACACTGGTAGTTCTGCTGCTGTATAGAGGACTACAAATCCCAGTGACACATTATACAGCAATGCAGAATACCACCAGCTAAAATGAACTACAAATCCCAGCAACTCATTATACAACAATGCAAAATCCCCACAGTTGTGAGCCCGAATAATGATGGTGTATGCCCTAGGCGTTGGGCAATATGATTTGCACATCCCTGGAGGAAGACAACATTGCCGGTTACTGGGGCCCTGTTCCTTCTGTTTAAGCCCACCAAGTGGTGAAACGCCAGGGCCCAGTCACCGAGCTATGTGTTCGGTGTCTCTGCCTCACCGGCCTCCCCAGACCGCATGTCCTTGGTTCAAGTTATGGATCAGATTACAGTGAAAACATTATTTTAACTAACTCAATACTTAGTGAACTGGTAAGGTATTCACAGGATCTGTTAAACAGTAGGAAAAAGTAAATTACTTATATTTTGGAGTTCCTGGAGAACCTATGCTTAAAAGGCATATGGCGTAGTATCAAGATAGCAAGCCCAAATGCTCCATGCCCTCTTGCAATAAGGATACCATTCTAAATACGTAGTTTGTCAGGCTGGTATAGGTTGAGGGCATGTATTTTGTTTTTTTTTCACTAAAAGGGAATGAAATAAAAAGGAAACACAGTGGACTTTATACAGTGACTTTATGTCAGCCCCACCTCTGGAGATATCTGTGAATTTCTAATGACTGGGAATCTACCCAATCCATAATAAATATTAAAAAGAGAAGATTCCTTTTAGTTTAATTTCCACAGCCAACATCAACTTATGAGGATTAGTATAGAGCTGTCTACAACTTGGTGCCCAACACACAAGTAACAGGCTGTCTGTGTGCAGCCCACTGTGTCCTAGGCTGGATTTAAAAAAATGTTGGGTACCTGTTTGAACTTTGCAGCGCTGCAATGGGGTTCATGGTGTTAAAAATGCTCTCTGCACCGGCACTGAAACACATTATTGTCAGACAGAGCGATCTCTACCCATGTATAGTCCCAGCATTGTTGGGGAGAGAGTAACGCAGGGGGGTGTGATCAGGAAAAATTACATTTTACTTCCACTACATTGACATAAATTAGGAGGGTGCTTTTAAAACACTTCTATTGACTAACAAGGGAATTAAAACACTGCCTCTGACCACCATTGTTGGGGGTTAAAATCACTGCATTGGTCACCAATGCAGGGATTGTATAAGACACTGCACTGACCACGCATGTGTTTGTGTGTGTGGGGGAGGTAAAACACTGCTACTGACCACCAGTGTGTGTGTGTTTGTGTGTACCACCAATGTGGGGGGTTTCCAAAACACTGACACTAACCA
>NW_017307383.1:484330-495225 GCF_000935625.1 Nanorana parkeri
CAAGGGTTTATATTTTGTCCTGTAATACAAATGGTGAGGGTTATTATTGCTGTCTCTAGCACCAATACTCAGGGTTATTTTCAGGGTCACTGACACCAATGCTGGGGTTATTATTGTGAAACACAGCCTGAAGCAAGAATGTACAGTCATTAATGGGACAAAGACCTGCTTAAGGGAGACTATGGGTAATAATATTAGCTAGCCCTTTTGCCCTTTAGTTTCATGTTTTGGGTTCATATTTCATGTTATAGGTCCTGACTGAGTATCCCTGTCAGATGTCTGTTCCTTGGGCGCTGGAACCAGAAAAAAGGTGAATATAGCAAATGTCTGCCCCAAGAATCAGACAGCACTCATTTTGGAGCAAAAAAGAACTCCTTTCTTGAAGAAAATGTACAGAATTTATACCCCACAGAATCAGTTAAGAGTTTGATTACATTATCAATGCCCACCCCCAGACAGCCTGGTACCTACATTGAAATACATTAAGCAGAGACACCCTTAGAACATAATGATTGTCCTTAATCAGATAAGAACATGATCACATCATCCTAATCAATGCCCACTCCAGACAGCCTGGTGCCTACATAGAAATACATTGAGTAGAGACACCCATAGAACATAATGATGGTCCTTTGGGGTGATCCTTGCTGGTCCCTGCCGCCACACAGTTCCATAAGAGTCAGGCTGGGGACTCGGTGAGGTGCAGATGGTATATCCAGACAGGGACGGGAGTCCGGATGGGCAAAAAGTCAAATAGTGAAAATGTCTCTCCTGATAAAGTATTAAACAGGCAAAACACACAGCAAACAGAGTTCTCCTGGGTAATACATCCCTGCGACCCTAGGTCCGTGACAGTCCTGTTTAACAATGCTAAAATAGTGCACACTAAAATCCCAGTATACAGGCAGCCCCTGGGTTACGAAAAAGATAGGGACTGTAGGTTTGTTCTTAAGTTGAATTTGTATGTAAGTTGGAACAGGTCATTTTTACGTGTTTTTGATAGCATAGGGAAGGGTTTAACCCCTGTAAAGTTTGTTTTGCTGTGTGTGCCTCACTTTCTGTCCCTGTGACAATTGGATTTGAAAATTTTGGGTTGTCGTGAAAACAAGGATTGTGGATAAAGCTTCAGTGGAGACACCTTTTTCCCATGATCACTCTTACAGGAGTGAATTTCCCTTCCTAGGTAGATTTCCTTTCTCTCCCTGTTGTCTCAAGGACAGGAAGTGAGATTCATTTTTTTTCTAATGAGGTAATATATATTACAGTACTATGAACCAGAACCAAAAGGCGGGCACTCCTCGTCAGCACGAGGCGGTAGCATTACAACTACCCCTGTAATAGCCTTGTAATAGTTCAGTAATAGCCTCTGTATGTAAGTAGGAGACGTATGTAAGTCGGATGTATGTAACTCGGGGACTGCCTGTATGAGCAAAACTTTACAAGAGCGGAAAATAAAAATATTTAACAGGACATAATCTGAATTCATTATTAGAAGTCTTAAATGACAAGCATGCATACAATTATTCTTTGATTTTTATTAATAATTCTATTAATTTCCATCTAAGTTTAACATTTGTTTAAATTCAAAGCCAAGTTAGCCTTTGTATCTTTTAATACTGTAACCTATTGTCCTCTGCATTTTATATTGCTGATATTTCAATTTCTACCCATAAAGAGATAACATTTCTTGATATGCAATGTATGAGCTACCTCAAGGATACACAGATGGAATAGCATATTTATAAAGGCCCAGTAAGCAGATTAATCTAAGAAAACATTTATAAATGAAGCCGAGAGAAAATTAATCTGTAATGGTTTTGCTTGGCATAGCTAAAAGTGGATTTTGAACTGATGAGGGAAGCAGAAACTGCTAAGTGTTAAGCACTGCACCTGACACCTAAATACACAGTTGTCGATTAGCACTAGTTATTTCAGTTTTACATCAATCTGTGAACATTTTTTAATTTTGTAAGTTATATTATCACCAGGTTGCCTTATATCTGAACCCCAGGAAAACAGCTAAATATACAGATGAAATGCATATATGAAAGCTATTTTACCTAACAAATGATTTGTATTTCTGTCCATCTACGTGAGATTTACACAGCCCTGCCACACAGCAAAGTTCTGCCAAGCTGCTCTACTGATTTGCACTACAAACACCTTCCCCTCCTCATCTCCTTTATATAGAACGGAGTTGCTTTGTAGTTAACAGGTTAACAGAATATAGCTGGAAAGATTAAATGTTTGAGATTTTAGTTCAGTGGACAGGAAGTTACAAGGGCACACATTTTTTAGCAAGATCAACAGCAATGTTTTGAAATCACAGAAAAAGTACTTGAAAGAACCCATGCAGCCTTTACATTTAAGCACTGGAAAACAGAAATGTTGTTCCTGGATTTAGATATAATTTAAGAGACTGCTGGCTATTCTGCCTACGTCCAATCAACAGGTTAGGCTGTCTGCTTGTGTCTTCCATTTAGATCTATCTGACTTCTGTCTGTTCATGCCTTAGATTACTCCTGCAAATATTTTGGACTGAGTTGGTAGTCAGCTTTTCTGTGCTTATCCTGACCATTGGCCTGTTATTTGTATCTGCTATGCTTTTGTCAGTCTTGCTTAGTCTGTCTGTCTGGACGTGGACTCCAGGGACATGTGGTCAGGGGAGGCAGAGCCTCACCTTGTATTATGGAGGGAAAAGCTGTCAGCTTCATGCCTGATGCTGACAGCTTTTTCTCCATTCAGATCGGCATCTAACAGGTTATACAGCAGGGAAATCCTCCCCGCTGTGTAACCTGTCATGGATGGAGCGCCTCAGCAGTGAGGAGCAAGTGAGGGACAGGGAGGCTCCTCCCTGTCTCCTCCCTTCCTCCTTTACACTAGGTTGGGGGTGGGGCTTCCTCCGGTGGGGGCGGAGATTCAGTCGACAGGGTTGGGGCTCCAGTCGAAATGGGCGGGGCTTCGGTCGGCGGGGCTGGGGAATGCCTCACCCGGAGCAAGAGGTACCGTACGTCACTGGTGGACTCTGTGTAGACTTGGTTTGTCTGTGCCTGATTTGACCATCAGCCTACTGACTGATTTTCACTTCTGTTCGCTCTGACCATGTGTCTAAGGGCTTACGGTAGCCATACATGACGTAAAGTGTATTTCCTGTACTTTTGCAGCTAAATTAGGATAGCACTTATTTGTTTCATGTTCTAATACACATAGCTTAATGTAAAAATTTAAAAAATTATGCTTGCTTATTACTTGCTCTTTCCTGACATAATTTTCTTCTCTAATCTGAATCTCCATCTGGAATGCATAGGGGATGGGGAGGTAAAGTTTAATATAATTAACCCTGTCTGTACTGTGCTGGCTGTTCTCATTATCAGTTCTAAAGTAGATTAAAACATTGCCTACGCTGATAAAGGGTTAAAGATCAAGAAACATTGTATATAGGCATGTTGTGTGAATAGAAACACATAGCAATCATATAGTGGGGTTTTCTTAAACTCGACTGCAATAGTGGAAATACACTTTAAATTTTGGATGAATTCTGCTGAATCAGCAGAAGTTTGAGCTCTGGATGGCGCTGTTGGCACCATCTGGCTTGACAAACAACATATAAACAATTGAAGGAGTCGGGTGGAAAACTGTGAGCACAACAGAGACTTCATCCAGTTAGATGCACTCAATGTATTCGTGTTCAGATAGCTATGGCCATACCATAGCCGGCAAGGCAGATTCCTTCATCCACACTATTTAGTGTGGATGGAGAGATCTATAGACATCATTTTAAATTTTGACTGGAGTGTGCCTTTAACTCAAATCAATCATATGCAGGGTGCATTTCTTTCAGTAGGAGGTGATCACGCAGGTTGCAAGGAAAAAATGCATTCTGTTGGGGCACCCATACAGTTATTTACAGATTTGGTTTACAGCATTCTTATACTATTTGCATTTGCTTCTCATCATATTATAAAACTGGGAACATCAAGATACTTGACAAAATGAATTCCATCAAACTATGAGGTCCCTACCATAACATGGGTTGGTTGAATTTATTACTATTGATATCAATACAAAACCTTTTCATCCTTTACAGAGGCATTTGTTGTCTGGAACAATCTAAACCTGCTACTGAGTTGTACAATTTGACTACAAACTCTCTTAATCTAATAAAATACAATCTATGTGTAACCTTCTGATTTAAAGGATTATTTAAATTTGATTGTCTTCATTTCAAATGCTTTTATAATATGAACTACATTGTTAAGTTATTCAATGCCAATATCATAACTAAATCGCTGATTACAAGTCATCTGCTTCTGAATAAATTATACTTATTTTCATTACTGGGTCCTGATTTTTACGTTGTCCTCTCTGCAGTCGTTCTTCTCTAGTTTCAGCAGCAATCTCATTATAGCACTGATAAGGTCACACTTAAACCGTATGTACTAGAAGTCATGACTGGACTGTAATCATTACTCATTAATGTTCCTCTCCTCTACTCTATATCCAAGAAGCCGTTTATGTAATGTCATGTGTCACAAAGACCTATGCCTTATTCTGGTCAATAACATTTTCTTACTTTATGTGGATAATGTTCTGTATTCTGTCTTAGTTAACTGCCTTTACCTTATTAAAGAAAAGTGAATGTCTAACATCAGAGGATTTATTTATCCATGTTACAAAACTATCCGAAAATTTATCCTTAAGATATGTTTACCAGTAGTGATGGGCCGAACACCCCCGTGTTTGGTTCGAATTTGAGCTTTCGAACATGGAAAAAGTTCGAATTCGAACTCAAAATCAATGCAAGACTATGGGGGCTAAAACTTTGAAAATCAATTGACCCCATTTTGAAGGCTTATATGCAATTTATTGGCCATAAAAAGTGTATGGGGTTCCGGGTACTGCCCTGGGGGACATGAATCAATGAAAAAAGATTTTAACCTTACTTAAAGGGTAACAATAAAAATGAAAAATTCCTTTAAATATCGTGCCTGGGGGTCCCCTTAAACTGCCTGTAAATTGGCGCATCTGTACAATGTATATAACCTGCAGCAAATCTGACATTTCAAAAGAAAAAAAATTACTTTTTTTTTTAAAGCGTGCAGTTCCCTCCCCCAAACAATACCACACCTTTCAGGTGTGGTAGGAATGTTAGGAGGGACCCCATTTAGGAAAAAAAAATTGTGAGGGGTTCTCCCCAAAAGTCACACCAGACCCTTAAGGTCTGGTAGGAATGTTAGGAGGGATCCCATTTAAGAAAAAATTATGGTGTGGGGTTCCCCCTTTAAAGTCATACCAGGCCCTTAAGGTCAGCCCACATGCCCTCGGCACTGGGAGGGTGCTTTTCCAGGGTCGCCCCTGGAAAAGCACATTGTCCCCGTGCCGATGGGGACAAGGGCCTCTTCCCCACAAGCTCAGGCTTGTTTACAATTTGAAAAAAATTGTGAGGGGTTCCCCCCAAAAGTCATACTAGTCCCTTAAGGTCTGGTAGGAATGTTAGGAGGGAACCCATTGTTTACAATTTGAAACAAGCCTGCAGGAAACGTTACTGTTTTCTAGGATGCTGGTGGGCTCCTGCACTATAACAACCAATGAAACTGTGGGGATCCACATGCCTGCATTCTATCAACCAATAACGATATGCAGCATGCACATGGTCATTGGTCTCTAGGCAGCAAGCAGCTCACATAGCATACTAGGAACACTGGGTGTTGCCCCTGCCACATCGGTTAATGGGAAGTTGCCATTTAGTTTCTGTAGTGATATTGAAAGGAAATAAATTACTTCTGTTTGCAGCAGCCAGTGATTCAGCAGGGGGGTTAAGGATGATGGTTGACCCGGACATCTTCCTTAACTATCATATTTAGAAACATGTCTGCAGACATAATCAGTACCCTGCTGGCATACCTATAAACATGTTTGCATCTAGAACCGGTACCATACTGATACAGTCAGAAAATATTTAATGTATTATGCAGCATTTTTAGTAAAAAATAAAACTAAAAGGGAAAGGATCCAAACAAGGACAAAGTCACAGCACAATTTAATGTTTATTGCGCAAATATTTTTTTATATTATAGTGTGAAAACCAACAAGAGATAAAGTGATAAATTACGCAATGGAAAAATAACCCTAACCCATAAAAACACCTAAAAACATATTTCCCACAGAATGCATTCATCACCCGTTCAGACTCTGTATATATGACAAGGAGTATTAAGCTGCAGTATAATACATTTTTGTTTTTTCGGGCTTCGATATGCTTTGATAATGCAGTCCATCATTCTTTGGAATGAGGTCAGTGTCCTATATAAGTCCAAAGGTGAGGATCATGCACTGGTACAGTCCATCTCATGTTGCAAAAGTATTTTCCTTTGCCCTGTCTGTTAAAGTGACATTAAAATCAAAAACATTTCCCTCCCCCCAATGTTAATTAAAGCACTTAACTTAAATGATTTCTCTTAATCTGATCTTCCTCTTCTTTCCTGTCCTTTTCAGCTTTCTTTCCAGCGCTGCTGCGGGTCTCCGATCTAGCGCTGACTCTTCTGTCCTTGCTGGCACTTCCGATCCCACGGTTTCTGCATGCGGGTGCACGCGTCCATAGACTTACCTTGTGTCTCTCCTCATCTCCCGGCCGAAAATCTGAACTGCGCATGCGCCCGCCCCAAGATGCTTTGCGACCGCCCGAACATTTTCGTATTGGAGCTCACGGCGAAGACAGGGGTAAGTTTAAACCGCTTTTAAAGCGTTTAAAAAAAACAACTTTTTGCATATATCTACTTGCTAGCAGTAGCTATATGCAAAAAAAAACGGAGAGTTTAGAAACCCTTTAAGTGAACCTGCCAATACCCTTTAGTCAGATTGTTTAAATATATTCATGATCTGAATACTATATACCAAATAGATTTGGATCTGCATCCATTTTTATAAATCCACTTAAGGGTCAACTAGACGTATTTTAGATCTACGGATATAAGTCATTAATTGAAGATGTGAGCAGATTAATCCGTCAAATGCGGCTATAAGACCTTATTGAAAGTGATTAAGTTATACTAAGGGTTCACTATAAGAAGGGGAATTGGTCATATCCTTTTACAATACTGTAAGGAATGAGTAATGTTGCCACTTTATAAAATACCTTGCATGGCCTGAGAAAGGATCATGTATTATCCGAAAATGTTGCTATTTTGTGCATTTATTTTGATGGTTATATGACACAATAAAAAAAAAAAAAGATTGAAGTGCTGCAACCCCACTATTGTCTTCATTATATATACATCTAGAAGAGTGACCCTGCTCATGATAAAGTGATACATTCCCTGGTGCACTACAAAACATGATCAAAAGAGCTGTACAGCTGAATATATATTCCTAGAAAGCATATGCTAAGTCCACCGGAAAGAGAACCTCTAATGGTTTTGGGTCAGTTTTATTTTATTGTTTTATTTTTATAAGTTGTTATACATGTTTCTCTATCATTTACTGAGAGACACAGGTTCATTTTTGCAGGAAGCAGATACTAAGTGCATATAAAAGCATGGCACCACCTAATGGCTAAACTACATCTTTTTTATTCCTCAATCAACAGCTGACTGTTTGATAGGCTGGATATCCTAAATCCTTGTAGTCTCCACAGTTAAGCCATTGTGCAATATACATTCTAGGTGTGGACAATATTAGACAGAATACCTCAGCTGGCAATGCATTGGGTCTAGGGAATGTTTCTTACACATAGAGATGTTCTATCAGATTTGTCCCAGGTAGGGGGACACTGTATGTAGTTGTGATGACATTTCATCTCAGCAGACAGGTTTGTCACAAAGAGAGGAGATCTTTTGGGGAATGTTAGGGAGGCTCTGGTAGCTCTGTGGGACGGGTACAGTATGATACATATGTTTCTACTGATACGACTTCTTCTGCCATTACTTCACGGGGTCAAACTGGAAGAGATTACATCATTGTGGCAGCTCCAGGCTGGCCCAGGAGAGCTTGGTACATGGACTTGGTTCGTCTACTAGGAAACGCCCTATGCCATCCCTCAGTCTCAGAAAACGAATTAAGCTAGCCTAGTAAACATTTGAAATGTGGCCCAGTGCTCCACCTGCTTGTAAATAATGATGCCCTCAATTTTTATTTCCTTACCACACTTTTTTTTAACCTTTTTGTTTTATTTGCTATCCTTTTATTTTGAATATCCATTGATACTTGTATCATGCATATTTGCCATACATTAAATATTACACATCCTTAGTTATAGTTATAGGATTATGTTGTACACAATGGTTGTTGTTGTGCACTGCGTTATTGAAGTTTTTACATTGCTCCTAACTATTTTTCTTCCTGTATTTAGTATTTTCCCAGTGTGCATCTTAGAATTACTTTATTCTTTCTGTGCCCATGTTGTATTTCATAAAATATTTAAGCCACAAATCTCTATTAGAATTGTCTACTCTAATGTCACAAAGTCCAGGCCTCAGAATACTGCTGTTACCTTCCCTGCTGTGAACATCGTTTTCCAAGTGTTTGTCCTTGACTGGCTTTGTTCTTTTCAAACATGCATCTTATTTCCAAAAGAATTCAAATTGTTAGAATTGTAATAAGATACTAATTTTCTTGAACACTATGTCAGGTATTACGTTTTACACTTTTATATAAATAAACAAAACAGACACAAGACACAAAACATCTGAATATAACCAAGTGTGAGCTTAAAGCTAGGGGGCGAGGATTCGCTGTATGAAGAGATCCAACATTTAGAATATGATCAGAAATTAGATGAGGAAGGACATGAAAAGAAGTAGAATAGCATTAATAGTGGAGCGGTTATCATTTGCAAGGTCACAACATAAACGTTTGCAAAATTTGGACATAAGAAAAGGAATGGGTGGGCAAGAAGGGTGAAAACGTGCAAAAAAAATAAATAAGACAGTGTCTTATTTTCGGGGAAACACGGTAGATGGACTATTAATACCTGGATCCATGGAATTCATCTGTCATTTTAGGTAGGCCTATTATATAAGACTACACAGAAGAGTTTCTATAATGGATTTTCTGCTTTTTTTTCTGCGGCAAGCGTGAGGCGGGGAGGAGGTGCAGCGTGTGGAGCGTGGATGCGGGCGGGTCTGGCAGTGGCAAGCATGAGGCGGGGACGAGGTGCGGGTCTGGTAGCGGCAAGTGTGAGGTGGGGAGGAGGTGCAGCGTGGATGTGGACGGGCGGCTCTGGCAGCAGCAAGCGTGAGGCGGGGAGGAGGTGCGGCGTGTGGAGCGTGGCTGTGGGCGGGCAGGGCTGGCAGTGGCAAGCGTGAGGCGGGGAGGAGGTGCGGCACGCGGCGTGTGTGAAGCCGTGAACACTAATCGAAAGCTGATTAATCGATGATTGAAAATGTTGACAACTCTTTCAATCATCGATTATAATCGACTTAGTCGATTAGTTGTTGCAGCCCTACATTCATCCCCGATTTCCAGGGACAGTCCCCGGATTGAGGAGACCGTCCCCAGACAAATGATGTCTCCGGGAACATGAAATAAACCAATTTTTTTTAAATACACACCTGATCCCTGGATCCACCGACAAGCGCAGCCTCCCGTCTCCCACGCTGTTAGAAGCTGCATACAGCGTGTGCTGGTTACTACTTAAACCGGCGCGCTGTGTGCAGCTTCTGAGAAGATACGCTATTAGCATAGCGAGGAAGCCGGCTGCGCATTTTGCATCGCTCCCGCTGCGCTAATAGCGTATCATCTCAGAAGCTGCACACAGCGCGCCGATTTAAGTAGTAACCAGCACACACTGTATGCAGCTTCTAACAACGTGGGGAGACAAGAGGCTGTGCCTTTGGTGGATGCTGGGACCAGGTGAATATTAAAAAAAAGGTTTATTTTATGTTCCTGGGGATAAAATGTCCTCAAATTTAGCAGCGGCCGCGCTGATCACAGAGCAGAATTGGATGTGGTGGGCGGGTGGCCGGGTGCAGGTGGCAGCGGGGGTCAAGGGGCCGTTCGTCACTGCATCGGAGAGGCCGGGGGGAAATTGCCACCCTGCCCCCCGGCCCAGTCCGCCCATGACTATTGTGCACCTACCGTCTTTCTCCTGTGCATTCCTCTCTGCTGTTCCTGTGTATCTCTTGCCTCTGTGGGTACACCTGTTGTGTGTTCCCTTTGGTTACCTGCTCCCTGTGTCATGCACAAAGGCGTATCTAGAACCTTCAGGGCCCCGATGCAAGAAACTATAAAGGGCCCCCCAACCCCTCACCGCCATGGCACAGTGTGGTTAACAGAAAGGCTGCCGAGGTCCCCAGCAAGCGCGGGACCTCAGGCAGTCCCTTCGGTTAAAAAATGTAGTGCCGGTGTTCTGTCGAGAACCCCGACCCAGCATCTGCACGTGCGCACAGATGGGATTAACGAGGAAACCGACATTTATTTACAAAGTATTAGTTAATTTTATATTGTCATTGGAAATTGTGACCGTTAATAATATGCCGTCCATGGCAGTAAATGATGCATGGCATATTATTAACGGTCACAATTAACGATTTAAACTAAATACTTTGTCCATAAATCCCTCTTTCCTCAATAATACTGGTCTGTGCGCAAGCACAAATGCTGTGGTCGGCAAATTCGACTATGTCGGTGTACTCGACAGAACACCGGTATCTGCGTTTAGTATCGGGGCATTTTCACGGGTAGGAGTACTCGTGAAAATGCCCAGTGTTGGCACCGACTGGTGCATTCCTACTTAAACATTTAATGCATTGCTGGGACTTGTAGTCCTACATAGTTGGCGCTATTCTGCATTGCTGTATAATGATTATACAGCAATGCAGAATACCACCAGCTATTCAGGACTACAAGTCCCAGCAATACATTATAATAAAAATCAGCAATGCAGAATACCACCAGCT